>NW_026731744.1:1757500-1894177 GCF_028476545.2 Physella acuta | reverse complement strand
CTACCTATTTATACAAATCTATCTGAACTCTACCTATCTATACAAATATCTATCTGAACTCTACCTATCTATACAAATATCTATCTGAACTCTACCTATCTATACAAATATCTATCTGAACTCTACCTATCTATACAAATATCTATCTGAACTCTACCTATCTATACAAATATCTATCTGAACTCTACCTATCTATACAAATATCTATCTGAACTCTACCTATCTATACAAATATCTATCTGAACTCTACCTATCTATACAAATATCTATCTGAACTCTACCTATCTATACAAATATCTATCTGAACGCAACCTATCTATACAAATATCTATCTGAACTCTACCTATCTATACAAATCTATCTGAACTCTACCTATCTATACAAATATCTATCTGAACTCTACCTATCTATACAAATATCTATCTGAACTCTACCTATCTATACAAATATCTATCTGAACGCTACCTATCTATACAAATATCTATCTGAACTCTACCTATCTATACAAATCTATCTGAACTCTACCTATCTATACAAATATCTATCTGAACTCTACCTATCTATACAAATATCTATCTGAACTCTACCTATCTATACAAATCTATCTGAACTCTACCTATCTATACAAATATCTATCTGAACTCTACATATCTATACAAATATCTATCTGAACTCTACCTATCTATACAAATATCTATCTGAACGCTACCTATCTATACAAATATCTATCTGAACTCTACCTATCTATACAAATATCTATCTGAACTCTACCTATCTATACAAATATCTATCTGAACTCTACCTATCTATACAAATCTATCTGAACTCTACCTATCTATACAAATCTATCTGAACTCTACCTATCTATACAAATATCTATCTGAACTCTACCTATCTATACAAATATCTATCTGAACTCTACCTATCTATACAAATCTATCTGAACTCTACCTATCTATACAAATATCTATCTGAACTCTACCTATCTATACAAATATCTATCTGAACTCTACCTATCTATACAAATATCTATCTGAACTCTACCTATCTATACAAATATCTATCTGAACTCTACCTATCTATACAAATATCTATCTGAACTCTACCTATCTATACAAATATCTATCTGAACTCTACCTATCTATACAAATATCAATCTGAACTCTACCTATTTATACAAATCTATCTGAACTCTACCTATCTATACAAATATCTATCTGAACTCTACCTATCTATACAAATATCTATCTGAACTCTACCTATCTATACAAATATCTATCTGAACTCTACCTATCTATACAAATATCTATCTGAACTCTACCTATCTATACAAATATCTATCTGAACTCTACCTATCTATACAAATATCTATCTGAACTCTACCTATCTATACAAATATCTATCTGAACTCTACCTATCTATACAAATATCTATCTGAACTCTACCTATCTATACAAATATCTATCTGAACGCAACCTATCTATACAAATATCTATCTGAACTCTACCTATCTATACAAATCTATCTGAACTCTACCTATCTATACAAATATCTATCTGAACTCTACCTATCTATACAAATATCTATCTGAACTCTACCTATCTATACAAATATCTATCTGAACTCTACCTATCTATACAAATATCTATCTGAACTCTACCTATCTATACAAATATCTATCTGAACTCTACCTATCTATACAAATATCTATCTGAACTCTACCTATCTATACAAATATCTATCTGAACTCTACCTATCTATACAAATATCTATCTGAACGCAACCTATCTATACAAATATCTATCTGAACTCTACCTATCTATACAAATATCTATCTGAACTCTACCTATCTATACAAATATCTATCTGAACTCTACCTATCTATACAAATATCTATCTGAACTCTACCTATCTATACAAATATCTATCTGAACTCTACCTATCTATACAAATATCTATCTGAACTCTACCTATCTATACAAATATCTATCTGAACTCTACCTATCTATACAAATATCTATCTGAACGCAACCTATCTATACAAATATCTATCTGAACTCTACCTATCTATACAAATCTATCTGAACTCTACCTATCTATACAAATATCTATCTGAACTCTACCTATCTATACAAATATCTATCTGAACGCTACCTATCTATACAAATATCTATCTGAACTCTACCTATCTATACAAATCTATCTGAACTCTACCTATCTATACAAATATCTATCTGAACTCTACCTATCTATACAAATATCTATCTGAACTCTACCTATCTATACAAATCTATCTGAACTCTACCTATCTATACAAATATCTATCTGAACTCTACATATCTATACAAATATCTATCTGAACTCTACCTATCTATACAAATATCTATCTGAACGCTACCTATCTATACAAATATCTATCTGAACTCTACCTATCTATACAAATCTATCTGAACTCTACCTATCTATACAAATATCTATCTGAACTCTACCTATCTATACAAATATCTATCTGAACTCTACCTATCTATACAAATATCTATCTGAACTCTACCTATCTATACAAATATCTATCTGAACTCTACCTATCTATACAAATATCTATCTGAACTCTACCTATCTATACAAATCTATCTGAACTCTACCTATCTATACAAATCTATCTGAACTCTACCTATCTATACAAATATCTATCTGAACTCTACCTATCTATACAAATATCTATCTGAACTCTACCTATCTATACAAATCTATCTGAACTCTACCTATCTATACAAATATCTATCTGAACTCTACCTATCTATACAAATATCTATCTGAACTCTACCTATCTATACAAATATCTATCTGAACTCTACCTATCTATACAAATATCTATCTGAACTCTACCTATCTATACAAATATCTATCTGAACTCTACCTATCTATACAAATATCTATCTGAACTCTACCTATCTATACAAATATCAATCTGAACTCTACCTATTTATACAAATCTATCTGAACTCTACCTATCTATACAAATATCTATCTGAACTCTACCTATCTATACAAATATCTATCTGAACTCTACCTATCTATACAAATATCTATCTGAACTCTACCTATCTATACAAATATCTATCTGAACTCTACCTATCTATACAAATATCTATCTGAACTCTACCTATCTATACAAATATCTATCTGAACTCTACCTATCTATACAAATATCTATCTGAACTCTACCTATCTATACAAATATCTATCTGAACTCTACCTATCTATACAAATATCTATCTGAACGCAACCTATCTATACAAATATCTATCTGAACTCTACCTATCTATACAAATCTATCTGAACTCTACCTATCTATACAAATATCTATCTGAACTCTACCTATCTATACAAATATCTATCTGAACTCTACCTATCTATACAAATATCTATCTGAACTCTACCTATCTATACAAATATCTATCTGAACGCTACCTATCTATACAAATATCTATCTGAACTCTACCTATCTATACAAATCTATCTGAACTCTACCTATCTATACAAATATCTATCTGAACTCTACCTATCTATACAAATATCTATCTGAACTCTACCTATCTATACAAATCTATCTGAACTCTACCTATCTATACAAATATCTATCTGAACTCTACATATCTATACAAATATCTATCTGAACTCTACCTATCTATACAAATATCTATCTGAACGCTACCTATCTATACAAATATCTATCTGAACTCTACCTATCTATACAAATCTATCTGAACTCTACCTATCTATACAAATATCTATCTGAACTCTACCTATCTATACAAATATCTATCTGAACTCTACCTATCTATACAAATATCTATCTGAACTCTACCTATCTATACAAATATCTATCTGAACTCTACCTATCTATACAAATATCTATCTGAACTCTACCTATCTATACAAATCTATCTGAACTCTACCTATCTATACAAATCTATCTGAACTCTACCTATCTATACAAATATCTATCTGAACTCTACCTATCTATACAAATATCTATCTGAACTCTACCTATCTATACAAATCTATCTGAACTCTACCTATCTATACAAATATCTATCTGAACTCTACCTATCTATACAAATATCTATCTGAACTCTACCTATCTATACAAATATCTATCTGAACTCTACCTATCTATACAAATATCTATCTGAACTCTACCTATCTATACAAATATCTATCTGAACTCTACCTATCTATACAAATATCTATCTGAACTCTACCTATCTATACAAATATCAATCTGAACTCTACCTATTTATACAAATCTATCTGAACTCTACCTATCTATACAAATATCTATCTGAACTCTACCTATCTATACAAATATCTATCTGAACTCTACCTATCTATACAAATATCTATCTGAACTCTACCTATCTATACAAATATCTATCTGAACTCTACCTATCTATACAAATATCTATCTGAACTCTACCTATCTATACAAATATCTATCTGAACTCTACCTATCTATACAAATATCTATCTGAACTCTACCTATCTATACAAATATCTATCTGAACTCTACCTATCTATACAAATATCTATCTGAACGCAACCTATCTATACAAATATCTATCTGAACTCTACCTATCTATACAAATCTATCTGAACTCTACCTATCTATACAAATATCTATCTGAACTCTACCTATCTATACAAATATCTATCTGAACTCTACCTATCTATACAAATATCTATCTGAACTCTACCTATCTATACAAATATCTATCTGAACGCTACCTATCTATACAAATATCTATCTGAACTCTACCTATCTATACAAATCTATCTGAACTCTACCTATCTATACAAATATCTATCTGAACTCTACCTATCTATACAAATATCTATCTGAACTCTACCTATCTATACAAATCTATCTGAACTCTACCTATCTATACAAATATCTATCTGAACTCTACATATCTATACAAATATCTATCTGAACTCTACCTATCTATACAAATATCTATCTGAACGCTACCCATCTATACAAATATCTATCTGAACTCTACCTATCTATACAAATATCTATCTGAACTCTACCTATCTATACAAATATCTATCTGAACTCTACCTATCTATACAAATATCAATCTGAACTCTACCTATTTATACAAATCTATCTGAACTCTACCTATCTATACAAATATCTATCTGAACTCTACCTATCTATACAAATATCTATCTGAACTCTACCTATCTATACAAATATCTATCTGAACTCTACCTATCTATACAAATATCTATCTGAACTCTACCTATCTATACAAATATCTATCTGAACTCTACCTATCTATACAAATATCTATCTGAACTCTACCTATCTATACAAATATCTATCTGAACTCTACCTATCTATACAAATATCTATCTGAACTCTACCTATCTATACAAATATCTATCTGAACGCAACCTATCTATACAAATATCTATCTGAACTCTACCTATCTATACAAATATCTATCTGAACTCTACCTATCTATACAAATATCTATCTGAACTCTACCTATCTATACAAATATCTATCTGAACTCTACCTATCTATACAAATATCTATCTGAACTCTACCTATCTATACAAATATCTATCTGAACTCTACCTATCTATACAAATCTATCTGAACTCTACCTATCTATACAAATCTATCTGAACTCTACCTATCTATACAAATATCTATCTGAACTCTACCTATCTATACAAATATCTATCTGAACTCTACCTATCTATACAAATCTATCTGAACTCTACCTATCTATACAAATATCTATCTGAACTCTACCTATCTATACAAATATCTATCTGAACTCTACCTATCTATACAAATATCTATCTGAACTCTACCTATCTATACAAATATCTATCTGAACTCTACCTATCTATACAAATATCTATCTGAACTCTACCTATCTATACAAATATCTATCTGAACTCTACCTATCTATACAAATATCAATCTGAACTCTACCTATTTATACAAATCTATCTGAACTCTACCTATCTATACAAATATCTATCTGAACTCTACCTATCTATACAAATATCTATCTGAACTCTACCTATCTATACAAATATCTATCTGAACTCTACCTATCTATACAAATATCTATCTGAACTCTACCTATCTATACAAATATCTATCTGAACTCTACCTATCTATACAAATATCTATCTGAACTCTACCTATCTATACAAATATCTATCTGAACTCTACCTATCTATACAAATATCTATCTGAACTCTACCTATCTATACAAATATCTATCTGAACGCAACCTATCTATACAAATATCTATCTGAACTCTACCTATCTATACAAATCTATCTGAACTCTACCTATCTATACAAATATCTATCTGAACTCTACCTATCTATACAAATATCTATCTGAACTCTACCTATCTATACAAATATCTATCTGAACTCTACCTATCTATACAAATATCTATCTGAACTCTACCTATCTATACAAATCTATCTGAACTCTACCTATCTATACAAATATCTATCTGAACTCTACCTATCTATACAAATATCTATCTGAACTCTACCTATCTATACAAATATCTATCTGAACTCTACCTATCTATACAAATATCTATCTGAACGCTACCTATCTATACAAATATCTATCTGAACTCTACCTATCTATACAAATCTATCTGAACTCTACCTATCTATACAAATATCTATCTGAACTCTACCTATCTATACAAATATCTATCTGAACTCTACCTATCTATACAAATCTATCTGAACTCTACCTATCTATACAAATATCTATCTGAACTCTACATATCTATACAAATATCTATCTGAACTCTACCTATCTATACAAATATCTATCTGAACGCTACCCATCTATACAAATATCTATCTGAACTCTACCTATCTATACAAATATCTATCTGAACTCTACCTATCTATACAAATATCTATCTGAACTCTACCTATCTATACAAATATCAATCTGAACTCTACCTATTTATACAAATCTATCTGAACTCTACCTATCTATACAAATATCTATCTGAACTCTACCTATCTATACAAATATCTATCTGAACTCTACCTATCTATACAAATATCTATCTGAACTCTACCTATCTATACAAATATCTATCTGAACTCTACCTATCTATACAAATATCTATCTGAACTCTACCTATCTATACAAATATCTATCTGAACTCTACCTATCTATACAAATATCTATCTGAACTCTACCTATCTATACAAATATCTATCTGAACTCTACCTATCTATACAAATATCTATCTGAACGCAACCTATCTATACAAATATCTATCTGAACTCTACCTATCTATACAAATATCTATCTGAACTCTACCTATCTATACAAATATCTATCTGAACTCTACCTATCTATACAAATATCTATCTGAACTCTACCTATCTATACAAATATCTATCTGAACTCTACCTATCTATACAAATATCTATCTGAACTCTACCTATCTATACAAATATCTATCTGAACTCTACCTATCTATACAAATATCTATCTGAACGCAACCTATCTATACAAATATCTATCTGAACTCTACCTATCTATACAAATCTATCTGAACTCTACCTATCTATACAAATATCTATCTGAACTCTACCTATCTATACAAATATCTATCTGAACTCTACCTATCTATACAAATATCTATCTGAACTCTACCTATCTATACAAATATCTATCTGAACGCTACCTATCTATACAAATATCTATCTGAACTCTACCTATCTATACAAATCTATCTGAACTCTACCTATCTATACAAATATCTATCTGAACTCTACCTATCTATACAAATATCTATCTGAACTCTACCTATCTATACAAATCTATCTGAACTCTACCTATCTATACAAATATCTATCTGAACTCTACATATCTATACAAATATCTATCTGAACTCTACCTATCTATACAAATATCTATCTGAACGCTACCCATCTATACAAATATCTATCTGAACTCTACCTATCTATACAAATATCTATCTGAACTCTACCTATCTATACAAATATCTATCTGAACTCTACCTATCTATACAAATATCAATCTGAACTCTACCTATTTATACAAATCTATCTGAACTCTACCTATCTATACAAATATCTATCTGAACTCTACCTATCTATACAAATATCTATCTGAACTCTACCTATCTATACAAATATCTATCTGAACTCTACCTATCTATACAAATATCTATCTGAACTCTACCTATCTATACAAATATCTATCTGAACTCTACCTATCTATACAAATATCTATCTGAACTCTACCTATCTATACAAATATCTATCTGAACTCTACCTATCTATACAAATATCTATCTGAACTCTACCTATCTATACAAATATCTATCTGAACGCAACCTATCTATACAAATATCTATCTGAACTCTACCTATCTATACAAATCTATCTGAACTCTACCTATCTATACAAATATCTATCTGAACTCTACCTATCTATACAAATATCTATCTGAACTCTACCTATCTATACAAATATCTATCTGAACGCTACCTATCTATACAAATATCTATCTGAACTCTACCTATCTATACAAATCTATCTGAACTCTACCTATCTATACAAATATCTATCTGAACTCTACCTATCTATACAAATATCTATCTGAACTCTACCTATCTATACAAATATCTATCTGAACTCTACATATCTATACAAATATCTATCTGAACTCTACCTATCTATACAAATATCTATCTGAACGCTACCTATCTATACAAATATCTATCTGAACTCTACCTATCTATACAAATATCTATCTGAACTCTACCTATCTATACAAATATCTATCTGAACTCTACCTATCTATACAAATCTATCTGAACTCTACCTATCTATACAAATCTATCTGAACTCTACCTATCTATACAAATATCTATCTGAACTCTACCTATCTATACAAATATCTATCTGAACTCTACCTATCTATACAAATCTATCTGAACTCTACCTATCTATACAAATATCTATCTGAACTCTACCTATCTATACAAATATCTATCTGAACTCTACCTATCTATACAAATATCTATCTGAACTCTACCTATCTATACAAATATCTATCTGAACTCTACCTATCTATACAAATATCTATCTGAACTCTACCTATCTATACAAATATCTATCTGAACTCTACCTATCTATACAAATATCAATCTGAACTCTACCTATTTATACAAATCTATCTGAACTCTACCTATCTATACAAATATCTATCTGAACTCTACCTATCTATACAAATATCTATCTGAACTCTACCTATCTATACAAATATCTATCTGAACTCTACCTATCTATACAAATATCTATCTGAACTCTACCTATCTATACAAATATCTATCTGAACTCTACCTATCTATACAAATATCTATCTGAACTCTACCTATCTATACAAATATCTATCTGAACTCTACCTATCTATACAAATATCTATCTGAACTCTACCTATCTATACAAATATCTATCTGAACGCAACCTATCTATACAAATATCTATCTGAACTCTACCTATCTATACAAATCTATCTGAACTCTACCTATCTATACAAATATCTATCTGAACTCTACCTATCTATACAAATATCTATCTGAACTCTACCTATCTATACAAATATCTATCTGAACTCTACCTATCTATACAAATATCTATCTGAACTCTACCTATCTATACAAATATCTATCTGAACTCTACCTATCTATACAAATATCTATCTGAACTCTACCTATCTATACAAATATCTATCTGAACTCTACCTATCTATACAAATATCTATCTGAACGCAACCTATCTATACAAATATCTATCTGAACTCTACCTATCTATACAAATATCTATCTGAACTCTACCTATCTATACAAATATCTATCTGAACTCTACCTATCTATACAAATATCTATCTGAACTCTACCTATCTATACAAATATCTATCTGAACTCTACCTATCTATACAAATATCTATCTGAACTCTACCTATCTATACAAATATCTATCTGAACTCTACCTATCTATACAAATATCTATCTGAACGCAACCTATCTATACAAATATCTATCTGAACTCTACCTATCTATACAAATCTATCTGAACTCTACCTATCTATACAAATATCTATCTGAACTCTACCTATCTATACAAATATCTATCTGAACGCTACCTATCTATACAAATATCTATCTGAACTCTACCTATCTATACAAATCTATCTGAACTCTACCTATCTATACAAATATCTATCTGAACTCTACCTATCTATACAAATATCTATCTGAACTCTACCTATCTATACAAATCTATCTGAACTCTACCTATCTATACAAATATCTATCTGAACTCTACATATCTATACAAATATCTATCTGAACTCTACCTATCTATACAAATATCTATCTGAACGCTACCTATCTATACAAATATCTATCTGAACTCTACCTATCTATACAAATCTATCTGAACTCTACCTATCTATACAAATATCTATCTGAACTCTACCTATCTATACAAATATCTATCTGAACTCTACCTATCTATACAAATATCTATCTGAACTCTACCTATCTATACAAATATCTATCTGAACTCTACCTATCTATACAAATATCTATCTGAACTCTACCTATCTATACAAATCTATCTGAACTCTACCTATCTATACAAATCTATCTGAACTCTACCTATCTATACAAATATCTATCTGAACTCTACCTATCTATACAAATATCTATCTGAACTCTACCTATCTATACAAATCTATCTGAACTCTACCTATCTATACAAATATCTATCTGAACTCTACCTATCTATACAAATATCTATCTGAACTCTACCTATCTATACAAATATCTATCTGAACTCTACCTATCTATACAAATATCTATCTGAACTCTACCTATCTATACAAATATCTATCTGAACTCTACCTATCTATACAAATATCTATCTGAACTCTACCTATCTATACAAATATCAATCTGAACTCTACCTATTTATACAAATCTATCTGAACTCTACCTATCTATACAAATATCTATCTGAACTCTACCTATCTATACAAATATCTATCTGAACTCTACCTATCTATACAAATATCTATCTGAACTCTACCTATCTATACAAATATCTATCTGAACTCTACCTATCTATACAAATATCTATCTGAACTCTACCTATCTATACAAATATCTATCTGAACTCTACCTATCTATACAAATATCTATCTGAACTCTACCTATCTATACAAATATCTATCTGAACTCTACCTATCTATACAAATATCTATCTGAACGCAACCTATCTATACAAATATCTATCTGAACTCTACCTATCTATACAAATCTATCTGAACTCTACCTATCTATACAAATATCTATCTGAACTCTACCTATCTATACAAATATCTATCTGAACTCTACCTATCTATACAAATATCTATCTGAACTCTACCTATCTATACAAATATCTATCTGAACGCTACCTATCTATACAAATATCTATCTGAACTCTACCTATCTATACAAATCTATCTGAACTCTACCTATCTATACAAATATCTATCTGAACTCTACCTATCTATACAAATATCTATCTGAACTCTACCTATCTATACAAATCTATCTGAACTCTACCTATCTATACAAATATCTATCTGAACTCTACATATCTATACAAATATCTATCTGAACTCTACCTATCTATACAAATATCTATCTGAACGCTACCTATCTATACAAATATCTATCTGAACTCTACCTATCTATACAAATCTATCTGAACTCTACCTATCTATACAAATATCTATCTGAACTCTACCTATCTATACAAATATCTATCTGAACTCTACCTATCTATACAAATATCTATCTGAACTCTACCTATCTATACAAATATCTATCTGAACTCTACCTATCTATACAAATATCTATCTGAACTCTACCTATCTATACAAATCTATCTGAACTCTACCTATCTATACAAATCTATCTGAACTCTACCTATCTATACAAATATCTATCTGAACTCTACCTATCTATACAAATATCTATCTGAACTCTACCTATCTATACAAATCTATCTGAACTCTACCTATCTATACAAATATCTATCTGAACTCTACCTATCTATACAAATATCTATCTGAACTCTACCTATCTATACAAATATCTATCTGAACTCTACCTATCTATACAAATATCTATCTGAACTCTACCTATCTATACAAATATCTATCTGAACTCTACCTATCTATACAAATATCTATCTGAACTCTACCTATCTATACAAATATCAATCTGAACTCTACCTATTTATACAAATCTATCTGAACTCTACCTATCTATACAAATATCTATCTGAACTCTACCTATCTATACAAATATCTATCTGAACTCTACCTATCTATACAAATATCTATCTGAACTCTACCTATCTATACAAATATCTATCTGAACTCTACCTATCTATACAAATATCTATCTGAACTCTACCTATCTATACAAATATCTATCTGAACTCTACCTATCTATACAAATATCTATCTGAACTCTACCTATCTATACAAATATCTATCTGAACTCTACCTATCTATACAAATATCTATCTGAACGCAACCTATCTATACAAATATCTATCTGAACTCTACCTATCTATACAAATCTATCTGAACTCTACCTATCTATACAAATATCTATCTGAACTCTACCTATCTATACAAATATCTATCTGAACTCTACCTATCTATACAAATATCTATCTGAACTCTACCTATCTATACAAATATCTATCTGAACGCTACCTATCTATACAAATATCTATCTGAACTCTACCTATCTATACAAATCTATCTGAACTCTACCTATCTATACAAATATCTATCTGAACTCTACCTATCTATACAAATATCTATCTGAACTCTACCTATCTATACAAATCTATCTGAACTCTACCTATCTATACAAATATCTATCTGAACTCTACATATCTATACAAATATCTATCTGAACTCTACCTATCTATACAAATATCTATCTGAACGCTACCCATCTATACAAATATCTATCTGAACTCTACCTATCTATACAAATATCTATCTGAACTCTACCTATCTATACAAATATCTATCTGAACTCTACCTATCTATACAAATATCAATCTGAACTCTACCTATTTATACAAATCTATCTGAACTCTACCTATCTATACAAATATCTATCTGAACTCTACCTATCTATACAAATATCTATCTGAACTCTACCTATCTATACAAATATCTATCTGAACTCTACCTATCTATACAAATATCTATCTGAACTCTACCTATCTATACAAATATCTATCTGAACTCTACCTATCTATACAAATATCTATCTGAACTCTACCTATCTATACAAATATCTATCTGAACTCTACCTATCTATACAAATATCTATCTGAACTCTACCTATCTATACAAATATCTATCTGAACGCAACCTATCTATACAAATATCTATCTGAACTCTACCTATCTATACAAATATCTATCTGAACTCTACCTATCTATACAAATATCTATCTGAACTCTACCTATCTATACAAATATCTATCTGAACTCTACCTATCTATACAAATATCTATCTGAACTCTACCTATCTATACAAATATCTATCTGAACTCTACCTATCTATACAAATATCTATCTGAACTCTACCTATCTATACAAATATCTATCTGAACGCAACCTATCTATACAAATATCTATCTGAACTCTACCTATCTATACAAATCTATCTGAACTCTACCTATCTATACAAATATCTATCTGAACTCTACCTATCTATACAAATATCTATCTGAACTCTACCTATCTATACAAATATCTATCTGAACTCTACCTATCTATACAAATATCTATCTAAACGCTACCTATCTATACAAATATCTATCTGAACTCTACCTATCTATACAAATCTATCTGAACTCTACCTATCTATACAAATATCTATCTGAACTCTACCTATCTATACAAATATCTATCTGAACTCTACCTATCTATACAAATCTATCTGAACTCTACCTATCTATACAAATATCTATCTGAACTCTACATATCTATACAAATATCTATCTGAACTCTACCTATCTATACAAATATCTATCTGAACGCTACCCATCTATACAAATATCTATCTGAACTCTACCTATCTATACAAATATCTATCTGAACTCTACCTATCTATACAAATATCTATCTGAACTCTACCTATCTATACAAATATCAATCTGAACTCTACCTATTTATACAAATCTATCTGAACTCTACCTATCTATACAAATATCTATCTGAACTCTACCTATCTATACAAATATCTATCTGAACTCTACCTATCTATACAAATATCTATCTGAACTCTACCTATCTATACAAATATCTATCTGAACTCTACCTATCTATACAAATATCTATCTGAACTCTACCTATCTATACAAATATCTATCTGAACTCTACCTATCTATACAAATATCTATCTGAACTCTACCTATCTATACAAATATCTATCTGAACTCTACCTATCTATACAAATATCTATCTGAACGCAACCTATCTATACAAATATCTATCTGAACTCTACCTATCTATACAAATCTATCTGAACTCTACCTATCTATACAAATATCTATCTGAACTCTACCTATCTATAAAAATATCTATCTGAACTCTACCTATCTATACAAATATCTATCTGAACGCTACCTATCTATACAAATATCTATCTGAACTCTACCTATCTATACAAATCTATCTGAACTCTACCTATCTATACAAATATCTATCTGAACTCTACCTATCTATACAAATATCTATCTGAACTCTACCTATCTATACAAATCTATCTGAACTCTACCTATCTATACAAATATCTATCTGAACTCTACATATCTATACAAATATCTATCTGAACTCTACCTATCTATACAAATATCTATCTGAACGCTACCTATCTATACAAATATCTATCTGAACTCTACCTATCTATACAAATCTATCTGAACTCTACCTATCTATACAAATATCTATCTGAACTCTACCTATCTATACAAATATCTATCTGAACTCTACCTATCTATACAAATATCTATCTGAACTCTACCTATCTATACAAATATCTATCTGAACTCTACCTATCTATACAAATATCTATCTGAACTCTACCTATCTATACAAATCTATCTGAACTCTACCTATCTATACAAATCTATCTGAACTCTACCTATCTATACAAATATCTATCTGAACTCTACCTATCTATACAAATATCTATCTGAACTCTACCTATCTATACAAATCTATCTGAACTCTACCTATCTATACAAATATCTATCTGAACTCTACCTATCTATACAAATATCTATCTGAACTCTACCTATCTATACAAATATCTATCTGAACTCTACCTATCTATACAAATATCTATCTGAACTCTACCTATCTATACAAATATCTATCTGAACTCTACCTATCTATACAAATATCTATCTGAACTCTACCTATCTATACAAATATCTATCTGAACTCTACCTATCTATACAAATATCTATCTGAACTCTACCTATCTATACAAATATCTATCTGAACGCAACCTATCTATACAAATATCTATCTGAACTCTACCTATCTATACAAATATCTATCTGAACTCTACCTATCTATACAAATATCTATCTGAACGCTACCTATCTATACAAATATCTATCTGAACTCTACCTATCTATACAAATCTATCTGAACTCTACCTATCTATACAAATATCTATCTGAACTCTACCTATCTATACAAATATCTATCTGAACTCTACCTATCTATACAAATCTATCTGAACTCTACCTATCTATACAAATATCTATCTGAACTCTACATATCTATACAAATATCTATCTGAACTCTACCTATCTATACAAATATCTATCTGAACGCTACCTATCTATACAAATATCTATCTGAACTCTACCTATCTATACAAATCTATCTGAACTCTACCTATCTATACAAATATCTATCTGAACTCTACCTATCTATACAAATATCTATCTGAACTCTACCTATCTATACAAATATCTATCTGAACTCTACCTATCTATACAAATATCTATCTGAACTCTACCTATCTATACAAATATCTATCTGAACTCTACCTATCTATACAAATCTATCTGAACTCTACCTATCTATACAAATCTATCTGAACTCTACCTATCTATACAAATATCTATCTGAACTCTACCTATCTATACAAATATCTATCTGAACTCTACCTATCTATACAAATCTATCTGAACTCTACCTATCTATACAAATATCTATCTGAACTCTACCTATCTATACAAATATCTATCTGAACTCTACCTATCTATACAAATATCTATCTGAACTCTACCTATCTATACAAATATCTATCTGAACTCTACCTATCTATACAAATATCTATCTGAACTCTACCTATCTATACAAATATCTATCTGAACTCTACCTATCTATACAAATATCAATCTGAACTCTACCTATTTATACAAATCTATCTGAACTCTACCTATCTATACAAATATCTATCTGAACTCTACCTATCTATACAAATATCTATCTGAACTCTACCTATCTATACAAATATCTATCTGAACTCTACCTATCTATACAAATATCTATCTGAACTCTACCTATCTATACAAATATCTATCTGAACTCTACCTATCTATACAAATATCTATCTGAACTCTACCTATCTATACAAATATCTATCTGAACTCTACCTATCTATACAAATATCTATCTGAACTCTACCTATCTATACAAATATCTATCTGAACGCAACCTATCTATACAAATATCTATCTGAACTCTACCTATCTATACAAATCTATCTGAACTCTACCTATCTATACAAATATCTATCTGAACTCTACCTATCTATACAAATATCTATCTGAACTCTACCTATCTATACAAATATCTATCTGAACTCTACCTATCTATACAAATATCTATCTGAACGCTACCTATCTATACAAATATCTATCTGAACTCTACCTATCTATACAAATCTATCTGAACTCTACCTATCTATACAAATATCTATCTGAACTCTACCTATCTATACAAATATCTATCTGAACTCTACCTATCTATACAAATCTATCTGAACTCTACCTATCTATACAAATATCTATCTGAACTCTACATATCTATACAAATATCTATCTGAACTCTACCTATCTATACAAATATCTATCTGAACGCTACCCATCTATACAAATATCTATCTGAACTCTACCTATCTATACAAATATCTATCTGAACTCTACCTATCTATACAAATATCTATCTGAACTCTACCTATCTATACAAATATCAATCTGAACTCTACCTATTTATACAAATCTATCTGAACTCTACCTATCTATACAAATATCTATCTGAACTCTACCTATCTATACAAATATCTATCTGAACTCTACCTATCTATACAAATATCTATCTGAACTCTACCTATCTATACAAATATCTATCTGAACTCTACCTATCTATACAAATATCTATCTGAACTCTACCTATCTATACAAATATCTATCTGAACTCTACCTATCTATACAAATATCTATCTGAACTCTACCTATCTATACAAATATCTATCTGAACTCTACCTATCTATACAAATATCTATCTGAACGCAACCTATCTATACAAATATCTATCTGAACTCTACCTATCTATACAAATATCTATCTGAACTCTACCTATCTATACAAATATCTATCTGAACTCTACCTATCTATACAAATATCTATCTGAACTCTACCTATCTATACAAATATCTATCTGAACTCTACCTATCTATACAAATATCTATCTGAACTCTACCTATCTATACAAATATCTATCTGAACTCTACCTATCTATACAAATATCTATCTGAACTCTACCTATCTATACAAATATCTATCTGAACGCAACCTATCTATACAAATATCTATCTGAACTCTACCTATCTATACAAATCTATCTGAACTCTACCTATCTATACAAATATCTATCTGAACTCTACCTATCTATACAAATATCTATCTGAACTCTACCTATCTATACAAATATCTATCTGAACTCTACCTATCTATACAAATATCTATCTGAACGCTACCTATCTATACAAATATCTATCTGAACTCTACCTATCTATACAAATCTATCTGAACTCTACCTATCTATACAAATATCTATCTGAACTCTACCTATCTATACAAATATCTATCTGAACTCTACCTATCTATACAAATCTATCTGAACTCTACCTATCTATACAAATATCTATCTGAACTCTACATATCTATACAAATATCTATCTGAACTCTACCTATCTATACAAATATCTATCTGAACGCTACCCATCTATACAAATATCTATCTGAACTCTACCTATCTATACAAATATCTATCTGAACTCTACCTATCTATACAAATATCTATCTGAACTCTACCTATCTATACAAATATCAATCTGAACTCTACCTATTTATACAAATCTATCTGAACTCTACCTATCTATACAAATATCTATCTGAACTCTACCTATCTATACAAATATCTATCTGAACTCTACCTATCTATACAAATATCTATCTGAACTCTACCTATCTATACAAATATCTATCTGAACTCTACCTATCTATACAAATATCTATCTGAACTCTACCTATCTATACAAATCTATCTGAACTCTACCTATCTATACAAATATCTATCTGAACTCTACATATCTATACAAATATCTATCTGAACTCTACCTATCTATACAAATATCTATCTGAACGCTACCCATCTATACAAATATCTATCTGAACTCTACCTATCTATACAAATATCTATCTGAACTCTACCTATCTATACAAATATCTATCTGAACTCTACCTATCTATACAAATATCAATCTGAACTCTACCTATTTATACAAATCTATCTGAACTCTACCTATCTATACAAATATCTATCTGAACTCTACCTATCTATACAAATATCTATCTGAACTCTACCTATCTATACAAATATCTATCTGAACTCTACCTATCTATACAAATATCTATCTGAACTCTACCTATCTATACAAATATCTATCTGAACTCTACCTATCTATACAAATATCTATCTGAACTCTACCTATCTATACAAATATCTATCTGAACTCTACCTATCTATACAAATATCTATCTGAACTCTACCTATCTATACAAATATCTATCTGAACGCAACCTATCTATACAAATATCTATCTGAACTCTACCTATCTATACAAATCTATCTGAACTCTACCTATCTATACAAATATCTATCTGAACTCTACCTATCTATACAAATATCTATCTGAACTCTACCTATCTATACAAATATCTATCTGAACGCTACCTATCTATACAAATCTATCTGAACTCTACCTATCTATACAAATATCTATCTGAACTCTACCTATCTATACAAATATCTATCTGAACTCTACCTATCTATACAAATATCTATCTGAACTCTACCTATCTATACAAATATCTATCTGAACTCTACCTATCTATACAAATATCTATCTGAACTCTACCTATCTATACAAATATCTATCTGAACTCTACCTATCTATACAAATATCTATCTGAACTCTACCTATCTATACAAATATCTATCTGAACGCAACCTATCTATACAAATATCTATCTGAACTCTACCTATCTATACAAATCTATCTGAACTCTACCTATCTATACAAATATCTATCTGAACTCTACCTATCTATACAAATATCTATCTGAACGCTACCTATCTATACAAATATCTATCTGAACTCTACCTATCTATACAAATCTATCTGAACTCTACCTATCTATACAAATCTATCTGAACTCTACCTATCTATACAAATATCTATCTGAACTCTACCTATCTATACAAATATCTATCTGAACTCTACCTATCTATACAAATCTATCTGAACTCTACCTATCTATACAAATATCTATCTGAACTCTACCTATCTATACAAATCTATCTGAACTCTACCTATCTATACAAATATCTATCTCAACTCTACCTATCTATACAAATCTATCTGAACTCTACCTATCTATACAAATATCTATCTGAACTCTACCTATCTATACAAATCTATCTGAACTCTACCTATCTATACAAATATCTATCTGAACTCTACCTATCTATACAAATATCTATCTGAACTCTACCTATCTATACAAATCTATCTGAACTCTACCTATCTATACAAATATCTATCTGAACTCTACATATCTATACAAATATCTATCTGAACTCTACCTATCTATACAAATATCTATCTGAACGCTACCTATCTATACAAATATCTATCTGAACTCTACCTATCTATACAAATCTATCTGAACTCTACCTATCTATACAAATATCTATCTGAACTCTACCTATCTATACAAATATCTATCTGAACTCTACCTATCTATACAAATATCTATCTGAACTCTACCTATCTATACAAATATCTATCTGAACTCTACCTATCTATACAAATATCAATCTGAACTCTACCTATTTATACAAATCTATCTGAACTCTACCTATCTATACAAATATCTATCTGAACTCTACCTATCTATACAAATATCTATCTGAACTCTACCTATCTATACAAATATCTATCTGAACTCTACCTATCTATACAAATATCTATCTGAACTCTACCTATCTATACAAATATCTATCTGAACTCTACCTATCTATACAAATATCTATCTGAACTCTACCTATCTATACAAATATCTATCTGAACTCTACCTATCTATACAAATATCTATCTGAACTCTACCTATCTATACAAATATCTATCTGAACGCAACCTATCTATACAAATATCTATCTGAACTCTACCTATCTATACAAATCTATCTGAACTCTACCTATCTATACAAATATCTATCTGAACTCTACCTATCTATACAAATATCTATCTGAACTCTACCTATCTATACAAATATCTATCTGAACGCTACCTATCTATACAAATATCTATCTGAACTCTACCTATCTATACAAATTTATCTGAACTCTACCTATCTATACAAATATCTATCTGAACTCTACCTATCTATACAAATCTATCTGAACTCTACCTATCTATACAAATATCTATCTGAACTCTACCTATCTATACAAATATCTATCTGAACTCTACCTATCTATACAAATATCTATCTGAACTCTACCTATCTATACAAATATCTATCTGAACTCTACCTATCTATACAAATATCAATCTGAACTCTACCTATTTATACAAATCTATCTGAACTCTACCTATCTATACAAATATCTATCTGAACTCTACCTATCTATACAAATATCTATCTGAACTCTACCTATCTATACAAATATCTATCTGAACTCTACCTATCTATACAAATATCTATCTGAACTCTACCTATCTATACAAATATCTATCTGAACTCTACCTATCTATACAAATATCTATCTGAACTCTACCTATCTATACAAATATCTATCTGAACTCTACCTATCTATACAAATATCTATCTGAACTCTACCTATCTATACAAATATCTATCTGAACGCAACCTATCTATACAAATATCTATCTGAACTCTACCTATCTATACAAATCTATCTGAACTCTACCTATCTATACAAATATCTATCTGAACTCTACCTATCTATACAAATATCTATCTGAACTCTACCTATCTATACAAATATCTATCTGAACGCTACCTATCTATACAAATATCTATCTGAACTCTACCTATCTATACAAATCTATCTGAACTCTACCTATCTATACAAATATCTATCTGAACTCTACCTATCTATACAAATCTATCTGAACTCTACCTATCTATACAAATATCTATCTGAACTCTACATATCTATACAAATATCTATCTGAACTCTACCTATCTATACAAATATCTATCTGAACGCTACCTATCTATACAAATATCTATCTGAACTCTACCTATCTATACAAATCTATCTGAACTCTACCTATCTATACAAATATCTATCTGAACTCTACCTATCTATACAAATATCTATCTGAACTCTACCTATCTATACAAATATCTATCTGAACTCTACCTATCTATACAAATATCTATCTGAACTCTACCTATCTATACAAATATCTATCTGAACTCTACCTATCTATACAAATCTATCTGAACTCTACCTATCTATACAAATCTATCTGAACTCTACCTATCTATACAAATATCTATCTGAACTCTACCTATCTATACAAATATCTATCTGAACTCTACCTATCTATACAAATCTATCTGAACTCTACCTATCTATACAAATATCTATCTGAACTCTACCTATCTATACAAATATCTATCTGAACTCTACCTATCTATACAAATATCTATCTGAACTCTACCTATCTATACAAATATCTATCTGAACTCTACCTATCTATACAAATATCTATCTGAACTCTACCTATCTATACAAATATCTATCTGAACTCTACCTATCTATACAAATATCTATCTGAACTCTACCTATCTATACAAATATCTATCTGAACTCTACCTATCTATACAAATATCTATCTGAACGCAACCTATCTATACAAATATCTATCTGAACTCTACCTATCTATACAAATCTATCTGAACTCTACCTATCTATACAAATATCTATCTGAACTCTACCTATCTATACAAATATCTATCTGAACTCTACCTATCTATACAAATATCTATCTGAACTCTACCTATCTATACAAATATCTATCTGAACGCTACCTATCTATACAAATATCTATCTGAACTCTACCTATCTATACAAATCTATCTGAACTCTACCTATCTATACAAATATCTATCTGAACTCTACCTATCTATACAAATATCTATCTGAACTCTACCTATCTATACAAATCTATCTGAACTCTACCTATCTATACAAATATCTATCTGAACTCTACATATCTATACAAATATCTATCTGAACTCTACCTATCTATACAAATATCTATCTGAACGCTACCCATCTATACAAATATCTATCTGAACTCTACCTATCTATACAAATATCTATCTGAACTCTACCTATCTATACAAATATCTATCTGAACTCTACCTATCTATACAAATATCAATCTGAACTCTACCTATTTATACAAATCTATCTGAACTCTACCTATCTATACAAATATCTATCTGAACTCTACCTATCTATACAAATATCTATCTGAACTCTACCTATCTATACAAATATCTATCTGAACTCTACCTATCTATACAAATATCTATCTGAACTCTACCTATCTATACAAATATCTATCTGAACTCTACCTATCTATACAAATATCTATCTGAACTCTACCTATCTATACAAATATCTATCTGAACTCTACCTATCTATACAAATATCTATCTGAACTCTACCTATCTATACAAATATCTATCTGAACGCAACCTATCTATACAAATATCTATCTGAACTCTACCTATCTATACAAATCTATCTGAACTCTACCTATCTATACAAATATCTATCTGAACTCTACCTATCTATACAAATATCTATCTGAACTCTACCTATCTATACAAATATCTATCTCAACGCTACCTATCTATACAAATATCTATCTGAACTCTACCTATCTATACAAATCTATCTGAACTCTACCTATCTATACAAATATCTATCTGAACTCTACCTATCTATACAAATATCTATCTGAACTCTACCTATCTATACAAATCTATCTGAACTCTACCTATCTATACAAATATCTATCTGAACTCTACATATCTATACAAATATCTATCTGAACTCTACCTATCTATACAAATATCTATCTGAACGCTACCTATCTATACAAATATCTATCTGAACTCTACCTATCTATACAAATCTATCTGAACTCTACCTATCTATACAAATATCTATCTGAACTCTACCTGTCTATACAAATATCTATCTGAACTCTACCTATCTATACAAATATCTATCTGAACTCTACCTATCTATACAAATATCTATCTGAACTCTACCTATCTATACAAATATCTATCTGAACTCTACCTATCTATACAAATCTATCTGAACTCTACCTATCTATACAAATCTATCTGAACTCTACCTATCTATACAAATATCTATCTGAACGCTACCTATCTATACAAATATCTATCTGAACTCTACCTATCTATACAAATCTATCTGAACTCTACCTATCTATACAAATATCTATCTGAACTCTACCTATCTATACAAATATCTATCTGAACTCTACCTATCTATACAAATATCTATCTGAACTCTACCTATCTATACAAATATCTATCTGAACTCTACCTATCTATACAAATATCTATCTGAACTCTACCTATCTAATAATAATGTATTCCACCACCATCAGACAGTCCTATGCTACATCTCTACTAGGAATAGATTTAAATAAAATAGAATGTTTAATCTACTGCTGCATAAACTAAGTTTGAAAATAAATATAATGCTAGCAACAGTTCAAATGTAAACTTTGGAGATAATATAATCTAGTAACAGAAACAATAAGTGCAATAGAATTAACTTATATTTATCATTTAGTACAGAAAACTGCATGTCTATTCAACGCAGCTTACAACATTTAAAATTATAAGCCTAATAACCAGATCTGGTGACCACTTGTCCAATGGTTAAGAGTCTTCAGTAAAAAAAAAAAAATTAGTACTGCCAGGGTACATGTCAATTTATTTGACTTAAAAAAAACGTCATTCAATGGCATGTACATTAAAAACATGAACCAATTGAGTAAATTTAAATAGAAAAGTTTGTGTTGAATAAACAGCTAATCAAATATCAGGAACACAGTGGGTTGGAAAACTTTCTTAATTTTTTTTTAGAAATAATTTGGCTGTGCTTACAAAAACTAAGACATATTTTTGGTGGCAATATTTCTGATAAAGCTGTGATTATAAATACTAGACTTATTTTTGGTGTTAATATTTATTCACCTCAAATGAAAATTTTTCATCTTTAGGAATTTGAAAGTGCCCCAGATCCAGAACTCGAATACGACTTTGGACCAGACATTAGGCTTCCAAGTCGACCGGGTGAAGCACGCAGAGCTTGGTGAAGGCAAAGTGCGACTTACAGCTTATTATCATTCTAATGGGAAGGTACAGAGCTTTCTTGGCTTGTGTGACTCTGCTTGTGTGACTCTGCTTGTGTGACTCTGCTTGTGTGACTCTGCTTATGACTGACATTTTGTTGGTTTCAGATTGTCCAGTCAGCAGTCAGCCCAGTCATGTGCAGTACCACCGCCGTGCGCTCCAACTTTAAGTACAACTACCACGTGTTTGGGCAGCAAGAAGCATCGTTTCAAGACGTGAAGATGTCTGGGGACATGCTGCTTGTGGTCAGGTTCTACTTGAAGAAACAGTTGAACAAACCGAATGACGGCACAGACAACACCACTGGGCCGCAGTACGGAGAAGAAACTCTTGTTGCATGGGCAGCACTGCCTCTTGTGATGTCCATGCAAGGAGGTGGGTTGCTCACTTTGTGGGGCACTAATCTTGTTGATTATATATTAACCCTTACATACCCCCCCTCTCCCCACAAAACACAAACAAACTTCTGCTCTTTATTTCCTTATCCCCACAATTATTTTATAATTAGTTCCCCACTGCCCTAAGATTATTTTATAATTAGTTCCCTAATGCCCTAAGATTATGGTATAATAAGTTCCTTAATGCACTAAGATTATTTTATAATTAGTTCCCTACTGCCCTAAGATTATTTTATAATTAGTTCCCTACTGCCCTAAGATTATTTTATAATTAGTTCCCTACTGCCCTAAGATTATTTTATAATTAGTTCCCTACTGCCCTAAGATTATTTTATAATTAGTTCCCTACTGCCCTAAGATTATTTTATAATTAGTTCCCTACTGCCCTAAGATTATTTTATAATTAGTTCCCTACTGCACTAAGATTATTTTATAATTAGTTCCCTAATGCCCAGTGATTATTTTATAATTAGTTCCCTAATGCCCTAAGATTATTTTATAATTAGTTCCCTACTGCCCTAAGATTATTTTATAATTAGTTCCCTACTGCCCTAAGATTATTTTATAATTAGTTCCCTACTGCCCTAAGATTATTTTATAATTAGTTCCCTAATGCCCTAAGATTATTTTATAATTAGTTCCCTACTGCCCTAAGATTATTTTATAATTAGTTCCCTACTGCCCTAAGATTATTTTATAATTAGTTCCCTAATGCCCTAAGATTATTTTATAATTAGTTCCCTACTGCCCTAAGATTATTTTATAATTAGTTCCCTAATGCCCTAAGATTATTTTATAATTAGTTCCCTACTGCCCTAAGATTATTTTATAATTAGTTCCCTAATGCCCAGTGATTATTTAATAATTAGTTCCCTACTGCCCTAAGATTATTTTATAATTAGTACCCTAAATGTTTGATAATGTCATACACAAAGATACACCAAATGAAGTAAATGTGGTTATGCACTAATTGACCCCAGTAACTCTTATTTTGGTCTGTGTCAGACCACGAGGTTGTCTGGTGTACTCTGAATTTTAGTGTTCCCTTTGGAAAACTGTCAGCAGCACTTGACCCCCACTGCCATCCCACCCCCTACTGTACTTGACCCCCACTGCCATCCCACCCTCTACTGCACTTGACCCCCACTGCCATCCCACCCTCTACTTGACCCCCACTGCCATCCCACCCTCTACTTGACCCCACTGCCATCCCACCCTCTACTGTACTTGACCCCCACTGCCATCCCACCCTCTACTGTACTTGACCCCCACTGCCATCCCACCCTCTACTTGACCCCCACTACCATCCCACCCTCTACTGTACTTGACCCCCACTGCCATCCCACCCTCTACTTGACCCCCACTACCATCCCACCCTCTACTGTACTTGACCCCCACTGCCATCCCACCCTCTACTGTACTTGACCCCCACTGCCATCCCACCCTCTACTTGACCCCCACTGCCATCCCACCCTCTACTTGACCCCCACTGCCATCCCACCCTCTACTGTACTTGACCCCCACTGCCATCCCACCCTCTACTTGACCCCCACTACCATCCCACCCTCTACTGTACTTGACCCCCACTGCCATCCCACCCTCTACTGTACTTGACCCCCACTGCCATCCCACCCTCTACTTGACCCCCACTGCCATCCCACCCTCTACTTGACCCCCACTGCCATCCCACCCTCTACTTGACCCCCACTGCCATCCCACCCTCTACTCTACTTGACCCCCACTGCCATCCCACCCTCTACTTGACCCCCACTGCCATCCCACCCTCTACTTGACCCCCACTGCCATCCCACCCTCTACTTGACCCCCACTGCCATCCCACCCTCTACTTGACCCCCACTGCCATCCCACCCTCTACTTGACCCCCACTGCCATCCCACCCTCTACTGTACTTGACCCCCACTGCCATCCCACCCTCTACTTGACCCCCACTGCCATCCCACCCTCTACTTGACCCCCACTGCCATCCCACCCTCTACTTGACCCCCACTGCCATCCCACCCTCTACTTGACCCCCACTACCATCCCACCCTCTACTGTACTTGACCCCCACTGCCATCCCACCCTCTACTGTACTTGACCCCCACTGCCATCCCACCCTCTACTTGACCGCCACTACCATCCCACCCTCTACTGTACTTGACCCCCACTGCCATCCCACCCTCTACTTGACCCCCACTGCCATCCCACCCTCTACTTGACCCCCACTACCATCCCACCCTCTACTCTACTTGACCCCCACTGCCATCCCACCCTCTATTGCTTCCTCACTCCAAAACAAAATTTATAAAATCCATGGGTAAAGGGTGGAAGGGGGGGGGGTCGAGTTTCCTGAATGCATGCAGGGGATGGGTTGGGTTAGGGGATGGGTTGGGTTAGTGTTAACTTGAACACATCAATTACACATTGGCTTACTACTACAAAAGAAACAACCAAAATATATACATAATTATTCAACAATACAGAATATTAATATGCCCAAGCTGATTTATTGCTTCAATATTTCAGTTGAAAACCCGGTTATTTACAGTTTTTAAATTTACCCTCGCTTACTCTCTCTCTCAACTCTCTATCTTTGTTGTTTTTTTGTTTTTTTGTTCCAACAAAAAAAATTTTTAAATTCTTAATGATTTTTTTATGCATTAAGCTCCCATTAAACTTGGCTTTCTTGAACGGATATTTTTGCTTTAGTAAAAGCACAAACTGATTCATTGCTTGAAATGTCTGTAAATAATTTTGTGTTTCAATCTTCATATTAAACACCATGTTTTTTTTTTTCTACATAAATATTTGAGTCTATCTCAAACTGCATTACTAAATGATGAGAGATTAGCAAGAAAAAGTTGTAAATAAACACACAGGCATCAGTTCAAAAAACTAGTATTTGTCAATAGCCCACACATCAATACAAAGTGCTCAAATAGTCTTCCATTTTTATAAATTATAAAGTAGGTTTGCCTGGGGTTAGTGTTATGATAATTCTCTTTTCAAAACCATAAAAAATATGAATGTATGTTCAGACTTAACTTCAAGGGAGAGACGAGAATTTCAAGCGACTCTGATGAGAATCAACACAGGCACACACACACTCAAGCTTTATGAGCCACCAGTCCCAGAGCCAACAAACATACCTTATGATGACCTGCAGTACCACAGGGACGCCAGGCGCTACGGCAAAGCCACCGTCAGATTCCACGTCTTTCAAGGTCAGCCACGACCAGGGTCACTCACCCCAAGTGAACTGTCAGATGATGGGGATGACGTACTCCCTGAGGTCAGTTGGCATCTAGTGATAGGCATGTACTCCCTGAGGTCAGTTGGCATCTAGAGATAGGCATGTACTCCCTGATGTCAGTTGGCATCTAGTGATAGGCATGTACTCCCTGATGTCAGTTGGCATCTAGTGATAGGCATGTACTCCCTGATGTCAGTTGGCATCTAGAGATAGGCATGTACTCCCTGATGTCAGTTGGCATCTAGAGATAGGCATGTACTCCCTGATGTCAGTTGGGGCATGTACTCCCTGAGGTCAGTTGGCATCTAGAGATAGGCATGTACTCCCTGATGTCAGTTGGCATCTAGAGATAGGCATGTACTCCCTGATGTCAGTTGGGGCATGTACTCCCTGATGTCAGTTGGCATCTAGAGATAGGCATGTACTCCCTGATGTCAGTTGGGGCATGTACTCCCTGAGGTCAGTTGGCATCTAGTGATAGGCATGTACTCCCTGAGGTCAGTTGGCATCTAGTGATAGGCATGTACTCCCTGATGTCAGTTGGCATCTAGTGATAGACATGTACTCCCTGAGGTCAGTTGGCATCTAGTGATAGGCATGTACTCCCTGAGGTCAGTTGGCATCTAGTGATAGGCATGTACTCCCTGATGTCAGTTGGCATCTAGAGATAGGCATGTACTCCCTGAGGTCAGTTGGCATCTAGTGATAGGCATGTACTCCCTGAGGTCAGTTGACATCTAGTGATAGACATGTACTCCCTGAGGTCAGTTGGCATCTAGTGATAGACATGTACTCCCTGATGTCAGTTGGGGCATGTACTCCCTGAGGTCAGTTGGCATCTAGTGATAGGCATGTACTCCCTGATGTCAGTTGGCATCTAATGATAGGCACGTACTCCCTGATGTCAGTTGGCATCTAATGATAGGCATGTACTCCCTGATGTCAGTTGGGGCACGTACTCCCTGATGTCAGTTGGCATCTAATGATAGGCATGTACTCCCTGAGGTCAGTTAGGGCACGTACTCCCTGACGTTGGCATCTAGTGATAGGTAGGGTACATGGTAAAATGCTATATATTCTGATAATGAATCATTCTCTGAATTAGTCTGCTAATGAACTAGTCTGCTAATGAATCAGTCTGCTAATGAATCACTCTGCTAATGAATCCCTCTGCTAATGAATCCCTCTGCTAATGAATTAGTCTGCTAATGAATCACTCTGCCAATGAATTAGTCTGCTAATGAATCACTCTGCTAATGAATCACTCTGCTAATGAATCACTCTGCTAATGAATCACTCTGCTAATGAATCCCTCAGTACGCTTGGCTCCCATGTGAGAGGAGAGTGGCACTCACAGAACCCTTCCACTCTGGAGATGGATTTGATGTCTACATTGACGGCTGTCGCTTTCTGCCAGACTCTGTCACCTATTCTAGGGTAAGTGACCTTCTGTATTAGACACTCTAAGTCAAACCGCTAGCCAGTGGTATTTGACATAAGTTTGAAAATGAATGTGTCAAAAAGTGACATGAATGTGTCAAAAAGTGACATGAATGTGTCAAAAAGTGACATGAATGTGTCAAAAAGTGACATGAATGTGTCAAAAAGTGACATGAATGTGTCAAAAAGTGACATGATGTGTCAAAAAGTGACATGAATGTGTCAAAAAGTGACATGAATGTGTCAAAAAGTGACATGAATGTGTCAAAAAGTGACATGAATGTGTCAAAAAGTGACATGAACCTGTCAAAAAGTGACATGAATGTGTCAAAAAGTGACATGAATGTGTCAAAAAGTGACATTGTGTGTTATTTCCATGGCAGGTGGCGGCCCGTATATTAGACAGGAAATACCAAGTTTATGGTAAAGATATGTCCACTAGCGTCAAGATTGACAGTGAGATTTACAACCCTGTTTATGAGTACAGGTCAGAGTTCAGAGAGGCCCAGATCCCACCATCTGCAACAATACTCTTCAAGGTAGGAGGTTACATTCACTTATCTCTGTTAGAAATAGCCTGTCTTTTTATGTTTGGCCTGTCTTTTCATGTTTGGTCTGTCTTTTCATGTTTGGCCTGTCTTTTCATGCTTGGTCTGTCTTTTCATGTTTGGCCTGTCATTTCATGTTTGGCCTGTCTTTTCATGTTTGGTCTGTTATTTCATGTTTGGTCTGTCTTTTCATGTTTGGCCTGTCTTTTCATGTTTGTCCTGTCATTTCCCTGAGAAGTGAGCCTAGATTTGTGCTGAGTGCTAATCCTCCCCCACCCCCTCCCCCAGGTGTACACCATTGACAACTTCTACAGACAGCTGACAGTTGTGGGATACGCAGCTCTCAATGTTTTCCTAGAGTCAGGCACAGACAGGCAGCCCAGCATTGATAAAGCCGGACTCCAGGTCAGCCAATAGCCTCAAGCTTTGTTTATCTACGCTGAAATGTCACCACCACATTTTTATAAAAATATCAGTGACCAAATTTGGTGTAAATGTCAGCAGTCAAGTTTGCATTCTTCAGATATCACTCAATGAAGGTGGGCATCAACTTCGTTTATTTAGCCAAGGACCAAATGGAGTTGATCCTTTTACAGAGAGATGTCTGAGAGACACCAACATACGGCCCGTACCATGTGCCAGCCTGCTCGTAAGATTGGCTAGAGTACCAAAAGGCCCAAAAGGTCGACCTTTGGAGGTAACTAGGTCTTAACTTTCTCTGAAAACATTCAATTTCCTTTTGTGTTTCATTTTTAGATGTTTACATTTTTTTTTTAATATTACCTTTTTAAATATTTCCTTTTTAAATATCTCCATTTTTTATGTTTTTTCCTTTATCAATGTTTCTATTTTAAATGTTTTGAAAATATGTCTTCTAATAGTCAAGCAAAGTGCCTCAGACAGACTGGGCTCGCCTGGGCTTGTGGTACCCCCGCCCCAAGTACTCTGACCGCGTCTATCTGTCTGGGCAGTGCCTGCCCACCAGGGGGGAGAGCAAGCTGTTCCACGCCATGCTCAAGAGAACTCACACCACCATCAGAGACGCTGTGGCTGCCACAACTCAGGCTAAAGAAAGCTTTCTGAGTTCAGACAAAAACATGGAACAGTATATTAGGGTAAATTTTTGTGGAACAATATAATAGGGTAAATTTATGTGGAACAATTCATTAAAGTAAATTTCTGTGGAACAATATAATAGGGTACATTTATGTGGAACAATTCATTAAAGTAAATTTCTGTGGAACAATATAATAGGGTAAATTTCTGTGGAACAATATAATAGGGTAAATTTATGTGGAACAATTCATTAAAGTAAATTTCTGTGGAACAATATAATAGGGTAAATTTCTGTGGAACAATATAATAGGGTAAATTTCTGTGGAACAATATAATAGGGTAAATTTATGTGGAACAATTCATTAAAGTAAATTTCTGTGGAACAATATAATAGGGTAAATTTCTGTGGAACAATTCATTAAAGTAAATTTCTGTGGAACAATATAATAGGGTACATTTATGTGGAACAATTCATTAAAGTAAATTTCTGTGGAACAATATAATAGGGTAAATTTCTGTGGAACAATTCATTAAAGTAAATTTCTGTGGAACAATATAATAGGGTAAATTATAGTGGAACAATACATTAAATTAAATTTATGTGGAACAATACATTAAATTTATATGGAACAATACAGTAGGGTAAATTTCTGTGGGCAATATTTTTATGGAACTTTGACCCAACCAACTGCAAAATGTGGATGTTAAAAAGTTTTTATGACTATCATGTGACTTGGGTATTTATAGAACCTTATTCAAAAAGAAAACTGACATGCTGTCTCATTCATAACGTCAGTTAAATCTCTTCTCAAACAGAACCAGTTGACCAAAACAATGGACGCCAAACCACTAGATCAAGACTTGAACTTCATCTGCCAGTACAGCCCCAGACATGGCATTAAGGTACAACATTGACCACTTTATTATGGTACAACAGTGACCATTTTATTATGGTACAACAGTGACCATTTTATTATGGTACAACAATGACCACTTTATTATGGTACAACAGTGACCATTTTATTATGGTACAACAGTGACCATTTTATTATGGTACAACAATGACCAATTTATTATGGTACAACATATTATGGTGAGATCTGCCTAGTCACGCATGACCTACCTTGTTTGTTTCAGCTGGCCCTGGATAGTGCCGTCAACCTGCCCTGGGCCAACTTTACACTGGCTCATGTCTGCCTCAACCCTCCCGGAGCTTTCTATATGGTACGTTCTTTTCATTCCCTGACTAGATAACATTCTATATGGTACGTTGTTTTCATTCCCTGACTAGATAACTTTCTATATGGTACGTTGTTTTCATTCCCTGACTAGACAACTGACATTTGTGTTTTAAGTTCATGTCTTGACAGGACTATTGGCCGTCTAAAACAAAATTTTATTGTAGGGAACTCCTCATGCAACTTATGTTATTGTAGGGAACTCCTCATGCAACTTATGATAAGTTGACCTTTGTGGATGACCTTGACCCTCGCAGTACACACTCATCTCCAGCATGGAAAGATGGTTTTAAGGTAGGTTTTAACTGGGGGGTCAGGTAGGTTTTAACTGGTGGGGTCAGGTAGGTTTTAACTGGTGGGGTCAGGTAGGTTTTAACTGGTGGGGTCAGGTAGGTTTTAACTGGTGGGGTCAGGTAGGTTTTAACTGGTGGGGTCAGGTAGGTTTTAATTGGTGGGGTCAGGTAGGTTTTAACTGGTGGGGTCAGGTAGGTTTTAATTGGTGGGGTCAGGTAGGTTTTAATTGGTGGGGTCAGGTAGGTTTTAATTGGTGGGGTCAGGTAGGTTTTAACTGGTGGGGTCAGGTAGGTTTTAACTGGTGGGGTCAGGTAGGTTTTAACTGGTGGGGTCAGGTAGGTTTTAACTGGTGGGGTCAGGTAGGTTTTAACTGGTGGGGTCAGGTAGGTTTTAACTGGTGGGGTCAGGTAGGTTTTAATTGGTGGGGTCAGGTAGGTTTTAATTGGTGGGGTCAGGTAGGTTTTAACTGGTGGGGTCAGGTAGGTTTTAACTGGTGGGGTCAGGTAGATTTTAACTGATATTATGGGTCGTCTTTCCTGTTGATTTACTCACTCACCCTACCAGCACTAACTATGAGACAAAAATGAATCTCTTCCAGCCATTTCCACGACGCTCCTATCACAAATTCCTGGTTGCAGTCATCCACCTGCAGGAGGTCTTTGTCAACGTCTCCAGGGACAACTACAAGTACGGCCTGTTGGAACAAGTGAGCTGATGAAATTATCCTCACATTTCACGATCATATCTTTAGACCTGTTGATTTCAAACCCACAAATTACTAATGTAAATTGATCCTAATTGAATGTGCTGCATACAAACTATTATTAATTATTTATTTATTTATAGAAGAAAGAATGTATGACAAAAAAAAAATATTTGCTCGGGGAAAAAAATTGCTTCTGTTTGGAAAATTAATGATAGAAATTATTTTTTATAAGTTTTTATTCTGAGAAACTAAAAGCACATCCAAAATCATGGAATTGATTACAATAAATACTTTTATTTTGGCTTATTATATAATAGGCTGAAATTACTTTGTTTGATGCTGACACTGAATAGTTAAAGAAATGTGATTTTGGTAGTGGTTTTGCTAATAATATTTCTATAGTATACAAAATCAAACAAATAAGAAAATACAAGAAGTAAACACAATTAAAAATGGCCACTCAAATGATATCTTAATCTAAATATACAATTAAAAACTTAGATTTGGCAAACCAACAGAATAAATAGATAAACTTTTATCAACTGCTAGGAGCGTCTTTGCAATCTTCAAGAGTTAAATATGGGCTAATGAAACAAAATAAGTTTTATAAAGTTTGACCTTCTCCATCATTTGGTCACCTTGACCTTCTCCATCATTTGCTCACCTTGACCTTCTCCATCATTTGCTCACCTTGACCTTCTCCATCGTTTACTCACCATTCTATTTTTTTCTTATTGAATGAATGATCTCACTTCCAATATAAAAAAAAAACATCAACCATTTAAGGTTTCAATAAAGCTAGATCAACCATTTAAAGTTTCAATAAAGCTACATCAACCATTTAAGGTTTCAATAAAGCTACATCAACCATTTAAGGTTTCAATAAAGCTACATCAACCATTTAAGGTTTCAATAAAGCTACATCAACCATTTAAGGTTTCAATAAAGCTACATCAACCATTTAAGGTTTCAATAAAGCTACATCAACCATTTAAAGTTTCAATAAAGCTCTCATTGTGTCCCCAGGCCTGGACTGCTGTCCAAGTGTTTAAAGACAAATATTGCTACACAGAAACCTTCCAGCTGCCCTTGTTCCTGGGCGCTCCCAATCAGCAGATGCTCAAGCAGCTTGCTAGAGAGCCCTGCAAAGAATGGATGGAAAGAAACATCCGCAGCAAATCCGTAAATCTTCTCTAGCTTATTATATTCGCAGCAAATCCGTATATCTTCTCTAGCTTATTATTTTACCAATTTAGATTTGCCGTTTTGTTAAAGCTAAGTGCTGTTCAAATATTTGTCCAGGTTAAACTGGTTGATGCAGCGTCTGTGTTTGTCCGTTTGTGCGATGCTCGCAGAGATGATGAATTGATGTATGACATCCCTACTTCCAAACTTGTAAGTGCAACTTACCATTGCCTGTTGGTGACCATTGAAAACTTTTGACTCAAATCTTAGTTGAAATTACATAGTATACTTTAGAGGATTTTTCTATTGTGTTTGGGGTAATTAAATGTTTCATTTTGGCAAAAAATTATTTCTTTTTCAATGAGGCCAAGGAGAGTTTGTGTTTTTGGCAGAGTAAATTTTCAAGTTATTAGCAGCTGAAATATTATCCAACATTTGTAGGTCCATGTCAACGTGGACTACATCCCCAGAGGCATGGAAGAAATGTACTCCAGAGAACGGGCCGGGCGGCCGCTAGAGACTCTCATTCCTCAAGGCAAATCCACGGAACAATTTATCAATGGGTTAAAAATTAAGTTCAAAAGTGTAAGTCATACGGCTGTTGTATTTTGTCTTGCTACAAACTTTTGATAAAACTAGCAGCAATGTGGCAACCTGCCAGTACTAGTTAGACTCTATGTGCACAAGTTTTTTACTGTACTGGTAGAAAAGTTATAAAATTACGACATTTATAAAATCCAGTGTTCTTGTAAAACAATTGATAGAATTTCTGCAAGTGGTGAAATAAAACTTTTCTATTCTTACAGTTGGTCTACAAGTTGTATGAAGAAGGAAATATGTCGACTGACTAAATCCCTTAGTTGGTCTACAAGTTGGATGAAGAAGGAAATATGTCGACTGACTAAATCCCTTAGTTGGTCTACAAGTTGGATGAAGAAGGAAATATGTCGACTGACTAAATCCCTTAGTTGGTCTACAAGTTGGATGAAGAAGGAATTATGTCGACTGACTAAATCCCTTGGGTTGGTCTACAAGTTGGATGAAGGAAATATGTCAACTGACTAAATCCCTTGGGTTGGTCTACAAGTTGGATGAAGGAAATATGTCGACTGACTAAATCCCTTGGGTTGGTCTACAAGTTGGATGAAGCAAATATGTCGACTGACTAAATCCCTTTAGTTGGTCTACAAGTTGGATGAAGGAAATATGTCGACTGACTAAATCCCTTGGGTTGGTCTACAAGTTGGATGAAGGAAATATGTCGACTGACTAAATCCCTTGGGTTGGTCTACAAGTTGGATGAAGGAAATATGTCGACTGACTAAATCCCTTGGGTTGGTCTACAAGTTGGATGAAGGAAATATGTCGACTGACTAAATCCCTTGGGTTGGTCTACAAGTTGGATGAAGGAAATATGTCGACTGACTAAATCCCTTGGGTTGGTCTACAAGTTGGATGAAGGAAATATGTCGACTGACTAAATCCCTTGGGTTGGTCTACAAGTTGGATGAAGGAAATATGTCGACTGACTAAATCCCTTGGGTTGGTCTACAAGTTGGATGAAGGAAATATGTCGACTGACTAAATCCCTTGGGTTGGTCTACAAGTTGGATGAAGGAAATATGTCGACTACCTTAGAGTTGGTCCAAAAAATATTCTCCTGCCTACTAATGAGATGTGCCAATCAATTCTTGACTAATGAGATGTGCCAATCAATTCTTGACTAATGAGATGTGTCAATGCTCGACTAACGAGATGTGCCAATCAATTCTTGACTAACGAGATGTGCCAATCAATTCTTGACTAACGAGATGTGCCAATCAATTCTTGACTTGATGAGTCAATCAGCACTTCATCAACAAACACAACACAGTTTATAACAGACAAACACAACACAGTTTATAAAAGACAAACACAACACAGTTTATAAAAGACAACAGTTTATAAAAGACAAACACAACACAGTTTATAACAGACAAACACAACACAGTTTATAAAAGACAACACAACACAGTTTATAAAAGACAACAATGAGAAAATGTTTGGGTCCTCTTCAACAGTGAGCTCAAGTAGTACACTTGTAATCCTAGACAGTTAGCTCAAGTAGTACACTTGTAATCCTAGACAGTTAGAGGACTGCTGAACTTTTGGTGATTTACTTGCCATAAACCTGACATTTTAAGACGCTGGTTGAAATGTGTCTAAACCTTACATTTTAAGACGCTGGTTGAAATGTGTCTAAACCTTACATTTTAAGACGCTGGTTGAAATGTGTCTAAACCTTACATTTTAAGACGCTGGTTGAAATGTGTCTAAACCTTACATTTTAAGACGCTGGTTGAAATGTGTCTAAACCTTACTATTCTAAGACGCTGGTTGAAATGTGTCACCTGTGGATGACTTCTCAATTATCTCAACGGAAAATCTAAAAATTTGTGGCATCCATAATATACAAAACTGGGACTAAATTATTTGAAAAAACAATTTTTTAATTTTTTTAATTTGTATACAGTAACTAACATGGTTATCATTTGTATACAGTAACTAACATGATTATCATTTGTATACAGTAACTAACATGATTATCATTTGTATACAGTAACTAACATGACTCAGTCTTAAATAGCTGACAGCTTTCTGGACAACCTTCTCATTATTTTGTAACAAGCATATTTTGTATACTTGGTTATCTCATTATTTTGTAACAAGCATATTTTGTATACTTGGTTATCTCATTATTTTGTAACAAGCATATTTTGTATACTTGGTTATCTTATTATTTTGTAACAAGCATATTTTGTATACTTGGTTATCTTCTTATTATTTTATAATGTGTAGATCTTGGGAGGGAGATAGTCTTAGCCCTCCCACCTGTATATACATATATATATATATATATATATCTACCTAGAGAGGTAGGGACATCCAGAAGACATGGGTCCCAGTTCTGACAATGGCTTTGGGTTAGTAATGAGCACTCTATCACCCGGCCACACCAACCCAGTTCTGACAATGGCTTTGGGTTAGTAATGAGCACTCTATCACCCGGCCACACCAACCCAGTTATGCGGATGGTACCCAGAAGTTTTTGATCCAACCCACAGGATCAAATATCCGTCATTTATTTTTTTATATCTTGTTTATCCACGTTTAGAATATTTTAATTTTATACAACATAAACAATCACAACATAAACAATTACAACATAAACAATTATAACATGAACGTTTTTCTTAATTTTACACAACATAAACAACCATCAGAACATGTTTTTCTTAAGTGGCTTTTGACTCAAGTTATATAGCTGAGGTGTCTGTCTAAACTTTATATAGCTGAGGTGTCTGTCTAAACTTTATATAGCTGAGGTGTGTCTAAACTTTATATAGCTGAGGTGTCTGTCTAAACTTTATATAGCTGAGGTGTCTGTCTAAACTTTATATAGCTGAGGTGTCTGTCTAAACTTTATATAGCTGAGGTGTCTGTCTAAACTTTATATAGCTGAGGTGTCTGTCTAAACTTTATATAGCTGAGGTGTGTCTAAACTTTATATAGCTGAGGTGTCTGTCTAAACTTTATATAGCTGAGGTGTCTGTCTAAACTTTATATAGCTGAGGTGTCTGTCTAAACTTTATATAGCTGAGGTGTCTGTCTAAACTTTATATAGCTGAGGTGTCTGTCTAAACTTTATATAGCTGAGGTGTCTGTCTAAACTTTATATAGCTGAGGTGTCTCTAAACTTTATATAGCTGAGGTGTCTCTAAACTTTATACAGGTGAGGTGTCTCTAAACTTTATATAGCTGAGGTGTCTGTCTAAACTTTATATAGCTGAGGTGTCTGTCTAAACTTTATATAGCTGAGGTGTCTGTCTAAACTTTATATAGCTGAGGTGTCTGTCTAAACTTTATATAGCTGAGGTGTCTCTAAACTTTATATAGCTGAGGTGTCTGTCTAAACTTTATATAGCTGAGGTGTCTGTCTAAACTTTATATAGCTGAGGTGTCTGTCTAAACTTTATATAGCTGAGGTGTCTGTCTAAACTTTATATAGCTGAGGTGTCTGTCTAAACTTTATATAGCTGAGGTGTCTGTCTAAACTTTATATAGCTGAGGTGTCTGTCTAAACTTTATATAGCTGAGGTGTCTGTCTAAACTTTATATAGCTGAGGTGTCTGTCTAAACTTTATATAGCTGAGGTGTCTGTCTAAACTTTATATAGCTGAGGTGTCTCTAAACTTTATATAGCTGAGGTGTCTGTCTAAACTTTATATAGCTGAGGTGTCTGTCTAAACTTTATATAGCTGAGGTGTCTCTAAACTTTATATAGCTGAGGTGTCTCTAAACTTTATATAGCTGAAGTGTCTGTCTAAACTTTATATAGCTGAGGTGTCTGTCTAAACTTTATATAGCTGAGGTGTCTCTAAACTTTATATAGCTGAGGTGTCTGTCTAAACTTTATATAGCTGAGGTGTCTGTCTAAACTTTATATAGCTGAGGTGTCTGTCTAAACTTTATACAGGTGAGGTGTCTCTAAACTTTATATAGCTGAGGTGTCTGTCTAAACTTTATATAGCTGAGGTGTCTGTCTAAACTTTATATAGCTGAGGTGTCTGTCTAAACTTTATATAGCTGAGGTGTCTGTCTAAACTTTATATAGCTGAGGTGTCTGTCTAAACTTTATATAGCTGAGGTGTCTCTAAACTTTATATAGCTGAGGTGTCTCTAAACTTTATATAGCTGAGGTGTCTGTCTAAACTTTATATAGCTGAGGTGTCTGTCTAAACTTTATATAGCTGAGGTGTCTGTCTAAACTTTATATAGTTGAGGTGTCTCTAAACTTTATATAGCTGAGGTGTCTGTCTAAACTTTATATAGCTGAGGTGTCTGTCTAAACTTTATATAGCTGAGGTGTCTGTCTAAACTTTATATAGCTGAGGTGTCTGTCTAAACTTTATATAGCTGAGGTGTCTGTCTAAACTTTATATAGCTGAGGTGTCTGTCTAAACTTTATATAGCTGAGGTGTCTCTAAACTTTATATAGCTGAGGTGTCTCTAAACTTTATATAGCTGAGGTGTCTCTAAACTTTATATAGCTGAGGTGTCTGTCTAAACTTTATATAGCTGAGGTGTCTCTAAACTTTATATAGCTGAGGTGTCTGTCTAAACTTTATACAGCTGAGGTGTCTCTAAACTTTATATAGCTGAGGTGTCTGTCTAAACTTTATATAGCTGAGGTGTCTGTCTAAACTTTATATAGCTGAGGTGTCTGTCTAAACTTTATATAGCTGAGGTGTCTGTCTAAACTTTATATAGCTGAGGTGTCTGTCTAAACTTTATATAGCTGAGGTGTCTCTAAACTTTATATAGCTGAGGTGTCTCTAAACTTTATATAGCTGAGGTGTCTGTCTAAACTTTATATAGCTGAGGTGTCTGTCTAAACTTTATATAGCTGAGGTGTCTGTCTAAACTTTATATAGCTGAGGTGTCTCTAAACTTTATATAGCTGAGGTGTCTGTCTAAACTTTATATAGCTGAGGTGTCTGTCTAAACTTTATATAGCTGAGGTGTCTGTCTAAACTTTATATAGCTGAGGTGTCTGTCTAAACTTTATATAGCTGAGGTGTCTGTCTAAACTTTATATAGCTGAGGTGTCTCTAAACTTTATATAGCTGAGGTGTCTCTAAACTTTATATAGCTGAGGTGTCTCTAAACTTTATATAGCTGAGGTGTCTGTCTAAACTTTATATAGCTGAGGTGTCTGTCTAAACTTTATATAGCTGAGGTGTCTGTCTAAACTTTATATAGTTGAGGTGTCTCTAAACTTTATATAGCTGAGGTGTCTGTCTAAACTTTATATAGCTGAGGTGTCTGTCTAAACTTTATATAGCTGAGGTGTCAGTAAACTTTATATAGCTGAGGTGTCTGTCTAAACTTTATATAGCTGAGGTGTCTGTCTAAACTTTATATAGCTGAGGTGTCTGTCTAAACTTTATATAGCTGAGGTGTCTGTCTAAACTTTATATAGCTGAGGTGTCTGTCTAAACTTTATACAGGTGAGATTTGTCTGAACATTTATATATTGGTGAGATGGTCTCAGCTTTCCAAAAGTGGCCATCCATTTGCTCAGCATTTTAATAAGCTGCAGCATTATAATAAGTGTCAAGGTCACACCAGATTCAGGACATTTTTGACTTACAACTGAGGCACTAACCCCTTTACCGTGGAAAAAAAAATTTTCTTCTTTTTTTGGAAACTGTGTAATTGTTTTTTTTCATTATTTGATTTGTTATGTTGTCCTGACAAAATAAAACAGCGCAGTACCAACAAAATAATTTTTCTCCAGTGTGCATACCTACACATACCCGTATGTATGCATAAAACTACACAAACTACACTCTGCATAAATTATAATCATAATAAATAATAAGTATTTGCTTCCTACATTTATTCTTATACCTATCGTACATGTCTCCTTTCCACTTTCGTTTTCACATCACGTGATGACCTATTTTTATCATCCGCTGTTGAATTGGCTGTTAGATTAGCCTCCCTCTACATTGTTATTGATTTCCAACGCTATTTTCGTATCAAGACGAGTTAACTCGGGACGCACGGCACACAGACGACTTTTTTATCTAAAGACGAGTTAACTCGTGATGTACGGTTAAGCCCAAGATTTTATATGACGAGTTAACTCGTGACACACGGTAAAGCCCAAGATTTTATATGACGAGTTAACTCGTGACACACGGTAAAGGGGTTAATGTGATACTGAGATGGTACAAGTTTTGTTTTATGAGCTCAGCGTTGATATCTCATGTAAACACAGATATCTATCTCATGTAAACACAGATATCTATCTCATGTAAACACAGATATCTATCTCATGTAAACACAGATATCTATCTCATGTAAACACAGATATCTATCTCATGTAAACACAGATATCTATCTCATGTAAACACAGATATCTATCTCATGTAAACACAGATATCTATCTCATGTAAACACAGATATCTATCTCATGTAAACACAGATATCTATCTCATGTAAACACAGATATCTATCTCATGTAAACACAGATATCTATCTCATGTAAACACAGATATCTATCTCATGTAAACACAGATATCTATCTCATGTAAACACAGATATCTATCTCATGTAAACACAGATATCTATCTCATGTAAACACAGATATCTATCTCATGTAAACACAGATATCTATCTCATGTAAACACAGATATCTATCTCATGTAAACACAGATATCTATCTCATGTAAACACAGATATCTATCTCATGTAAACACAGATATCTATCTCATGTAAACACAGATATCTATCTCATGTAAACACAGATATCTATCTCATGTAAACACAGATATCTATCTCATGTAAACACAGATATCTATCTCATGTAAACATAGATATTTAATATTTAAAGATAGTTCTTCCCCCCCCCCCCCCCCCCCCAGACTTAAGTGGCTAGACTACTAAAAAAATATTTGCTTATTTTTTATTGTTTACACTTTTTCATCAATTTAGTTCTGCATATTTACACACAAAATTAAAACTGTTTTTGACAGATTCTGTTTGTCTTTATTTATTTAGCACACAGAGACTTTAGGTCTCCCATAGCTGCTTGCATTGTGGCATACACTGACATGTCATGTAGCACTGATGTCATGTGGCACACTCACACAATGTCATGTGGCACACACAGACATGCCATGTGGCACACTGATGCCATGTGGCCTACACTGACATGCCATGTGACACACTGACATGCCATGTGGCACACTGATGTCATGCAATATGACTTATTGATGTCATGTAATGAGGCACTCAGATGCCATATCATGTGGCCCACCATGTCATGAGTTACTATCTGAATCAGAATAGCTGGAGGCTAAAGCTGCGAGGCCAGTATTGAGTGCAGGTTGTGGAGATCTGTCTTCAGTGCTAGCCAATGTTGCTGGGACTGAACAGGTTGTCACTGAACAGGTTGTCACTGAACAGGTTGCCACTGAACAGGTTGTCACTGAACAGGTTGTCAGTGCCACTGAGCTAGTGCTGGTCACTACTGGCCCTGACTCACCTGCACAGTCTGGTTTAGCTTCAGTACATGACAGGTTAGCATTCATCACAGTGAGACTGCTGTCTGGACAGGTGCTAGACAGGTGTTGAGTGGTCTGACGTGACACAGGCAGGCTGGTGGCAGGTGCCTGTCTCCTCCTGACAACTGACGCGCAGGCTGCCAGATGTCTTGTCCTGCCAACTGACGTGCTGCAGGAGAAAGGGTCCCTGAGGTTTGCTTTGAGCCCCTGTTCCAGTTTTTTCTTGAGCTGCAAATGTTTGTCACCTTGACCTTGAGCTGCTGGGCTGGACAAGCTGACAAATAAAGGCCGCTGTTCAATGCTCTTCCTCTTCTCTTTCTCTTTCTCTTCATACGCTGGGGAAAAAATTCAAGGTCACATGGTTAAATCCCCAGAAAATCATGGACTCAAATGTCAAAGGTCACACACAATGTCAACATGTAATTTCTTTTTTTCAAAATTAACAATTTATGTAGAACCTACACACACCCTGCACCACCAACTGACCACCAACCATGCATCACCAACTGACCACCAACCCAGCACCACCAACTGAAAACAAACTCTGCACCACCAACTGACCACCAACCCTGCATCACAAACTGACCACAAACCCTGCACCAACAAGTGACCACCAACCCTGCACCACCAACTGAAAACAAACTCTGCACCACCAACTGACCACCAACCCTGCATCACCAAGTGACCATGAACCCTGCACCACAAACTGACCACCAACCATGCACCACAAACTGACCACCAACCATGCATCACAAACTGACCACCAACCCTGCACCACCAACTGAAAACAAACCCAGCACCACCAACTGAAAACAAACCCTGCACCACCAACTGACCACCAACCCAGCACCACCAACTGACCACTTACAAGATGTAACTGAATATTTCAACAAAGTGGCCAGTTTCTTGTCCTCTTCAGCTTCCTCTACCAGCTCAATGTCCAAGGCATTTCTAGCAAGAATGGCTTCATCAGCATCTGCAGCTTTCTTTAGCTCTTTTTTTTCTTCCTTAAAATATAAAAAACATTTAAATTTGCCTTCAAAGTTTAAACCTAAACTGATCCCTGTTCCCTCACCCTAAACTGATCCCTGTTCCCTCACCCTAAACTGATCCCTGTTCCCTCACCCTAAACTGATCCCTGTTCCCTCATCCTAAACTGATCCCTGTTCCCTCACCCTAAACTGATCCCTGTTCCCTAAACTGATCCCTGTTCCCTAAACTGATCCCTGTACCCTAAACTGATCCCTGTTCCCTTACCCTAAACTGATCCCTGTTCCCCAACCCTAAACTGATCCCTGTTCCCTAAACTGATCCCTGTTCCCTCACCCTAAACTGATCCCTGTTCCCTCACCCTAAACTGATCCCTGTTCCCTTACCTTAAACTGATCCCTGTTCCCCAACCCTAAGCTGATCCCTGTTCCCTAAACTGATCCCTGTTCCCTCACACCCTAAACTGATCCCTGTTCCCTTACCCTAAACTGATCCCTGTTCCCTAAACTGATCCCTGTTCCCTTACCCTAAACTGATCCCTGTTCCCACTACTGATCCCTGTTCACTTACCCTAAACTGATCCCTAGCCATCCTGTTTAAAATGTAGTCTTCCTTCATTGAGAGCCTGCTCTCTTCAATCTGTGCCAGACCCATGACCTTTGAACTGCCCTTCTTCTTGTCATCAGAGCCATGCTCCAGCTTAAACATGGGGTCAGTAGCAAGTTTTTTTTGGGTTGTCTTATCTTGGATTAATAGAAATCAAAGGTTTTTTTTGGGTTGTCTTATCTTGGATTAATAGAAATCAAAGGTTGTATTTTTGGGTTATCTATGCTGGATTAATAGAAATCAAAGGTTGTATTTTTGGGTTATCTATGCTGGATTAATAGAAATCAAAGGTTGTATTTTTGGATTGTCTTATCTTGGATTAATAGAAATCAAAGGTTGTATTTTTGGATTGTCTTATCTTGGATTAATAGAAATCAAAGGTTGTATTTTTGGATTGTCTTATCTTGGATTAATAGAAATCAAAGGTTGTTTTATTTTTGGGTTGTCTTATCTTGGATTAATAGAAATCAAAGGTTGTATTTTTGGATTGTCTTATCTTGGATTAATAGAAATCAAAGGTTGTTTTATTTTTGGGTTGTCTTATCTTGGATTAATAGAAATCAAAGTTTCTTTATTTTTGGGTTATCTATCTTGGATTAATAGAAATCAAAGGTTGTATTTTTGGGTTATCTATCTTGGATTAATAGAAATCAAAGGTTGTTTTATTTTTTGGTTATCTATCTTGGATTAATAGAAATCAAAGGTTGTATTTTTGGGTTATCTATCTTGGATTAATAGAGATCAAAGGGGTTTTTTTTTTTGTCATCTATCTTGGATTAATCTCTAGTATAGCCTGTCTCATGACCTACTTTTTTTACTGTCGTTATGGTAATGATGGCTGCCGAAAACCTCAATACCATGATTCCGTTTTTTTAAACAATGTTTCGTGGTCATTTCAGAAATATATATTTAAAATCATTATTTTTGCGTATTATTTACGGCTACCAATCTAATTTTAACAATGGATGATTAGTGTTTGACACAAACTTGCCATTTGTACATTTTTTTTTCTACTCACTGAGAATATCGAGCAGAACATAATAAAAGTAAGCAAAGCATGAATAGCTTTAATATTGTTCTAAACATACTGAAAATATATTCTAAACTGTAGAAAAATTATAACTTGCCTTCTATTAAACTAATGTCATTAATGTTTTAATAATCAAGCAGGGTAAAAACAAAACCTATAAAAAACTTGATCGAGACAACAGCTAACTAAGCCCGCTAATTTTGCCCGCCGTGTATTTGAAAAGGGAGAAATCTAGCAGACGACACATTTCTGCTGAACGGCAGTGAACGGTCAATGGCGTCACAGCAACACTCCTTAAAAAACTAACCCACCGTATCACTGAAAATGGGTCATATCATCGTATCCATTTATAAACAAACGCGTTTGTTTGTATCAAATTAAAGGTAAATAAATGTAGCTTTTAATTTTTTCAGTCATCTTGAACAATAATGAAGATTAAAACCTTAGCAGCAGTTGTTGACCTACCTTCTGGCACTACTTGTTCATTTGCCACTGGGTCCCACCTCTGCTCTTTCCTTCTGGCTCCACACAGTATGACATAGTCATGGTTCTGGCATGGGGAAACAACAATCATGCTGTTTAAAGATCTGGTTATTAGCTTACCCTAACCCAACTTACTTTAGGAGCTAACCCAACTTACTTTAGGATCTAACCCAACTTACTTTAGGATCTAACCCAACTTACTTTAGGATCTAACCCAACTTACTTTAGGATCTAACCCAACTTACTTTAGGATCTAACCCAACTTACTTTAGGATCTAACCCAACTTACTTTAGGATCTAACCCAACTTGCTTTAGGATCTAACCCAACTTGCTTTAGGATCTAACCCAACTTACTTTAGGATCTAACCCAACTTACTTTAGGATCTAACCCAACTTCCTTTAGGATCTAACCCAACTTACTTTAGGATCTAACCCAACTTCCTTTAGGATCTAACCCAACTTACTTTAGGATCTAACCCAACTTACTTTAGGATCTAACCCAACTTGCTTTAGGATCTAACCCAACTTACTTTAGGATCTAACCCAACTTACTTTAGGATCTAACCCAACTTACTTTAGGATCTAACCCAACTTGCTTTAGGATCTAACCCAACTTACTTTAGGATCTAACCCAACTTACTTTAGGATCTAACCCAACTTACTTTAGGATCTAACCCAACTTACTTTAGGATCTAACCCAACTTACTTTAGGATCTAACCCAACTTACTTTAGGATCTAACCCAACTTACTTTAGGATCTAACCCAACTTACTTTAGGATCTAACCCAACTTACTTTAGGATCTAACCCAACTTACTTAAGGATCTAACCCAACTTCCTTTAGGATCTAACCCAACTTACTTTAGGAGCTAACCCAACTTACTTTAGGATCTAACCCAACTTACTTTAGGATCTAACCCAACTTACTTTAGGATCTAACCCAACTTACTTTAGGATCTAACCCAACTTACTTTAGGATCTAACCCAACTTACTTTAGGATCTAACCCAACTTACTTTAGGATCTAACCCAACTTACTTTAGGATCTGACCCAACTTACTTTAGGATCTAACCCAACTTACTTTAGGATCTAACCCAACTTGCTTTAGGATCTAACCCAACTTACTTTAGGATCTGACCCAACTTACTTTAGGATCTAACCCAACTTACTTTAGGATCTAACCCAACTTACTTTAGGATCTAACCCAACTTACTTTAGGATCTAACCCAACTTGCTTTAGGATCTAACCCAACTTACTTTAGGATCTAACCCAACTTACTTTAGGATCTAACCCAACTTCCTTTAGGATCTAACCCAACTTACTTTAGGATCTAACCCAACTTACTTTAGGATCTAACCCAACTTACTTTAGGATCTAACCCAACTTACTTTAGGATCTAACCCAACTTACTTTAGGATCTAACCCAACTTACTTTAGGATCTAACCCAACTTACTTTAGGATCTAACCCTAACCCAACTTACTTTAGGATCTGTTTGAATCTCGAAATAGTTGTCACACAGATGGCATTTCATACGGAACTTGTAGATGGGGGTGCTGTAGTAGTTCCCCACCTTGGACTTTTCTGCGTTGTAACGCACACCCATGCCAACATGGCTTCCACACCCTCCACACCAGATGTTGTACGGCAGCTCAAACCTGAAACAGGAACAAACCTTGCAACAAACTATATTGGATTCAACTTGCAACAAACTATATTGGATTCAACTTGCAACAAACTATATTGGATTCAACTTACAACAAACTATATTGGATTCAACTTACAACAAACTATATTGGATTCAACTTGCAACAAACTATATTGGATTCAACTTAACTTTTAACAAACTATAATGGATTGAACTGAACTTTTGAAAAAAAAAATTCTAGTACCTGATGACACATGAAGCTAGTACCTGATGACACATGAAGCTAGTACCTGATGACACATGCTAGTACCTGATGACACATGCTAGTACCTGATGACACATGCTAGTACCTGATGACACATGAAGCTAGTACCTGATGACACATGCTAGTACCTGATGACACATGATGCTAGTACCTGATGACACATGCTAGTACCTGATGACACATGCTAGTACCTGATGACACATGAAGCTAGTACCTGATGACACATGCTAGTACCTGATGACACATGAAGCTAGTACCTGATGACACATGCTAGTACCTGATGACACATGCTAGTACCTGATGACACATGCTAGTACCTGATGACACATGAAGCTAGTACCTGATGACACATGCTAGTACCTGATGACACATGCTAGTACCTGATGACACATGATGCTAGTACCTGATGACACATGCTAGTACCTGATGACACATGCTAGTACCTGATGACACATGAAGCTAGTACCTGATGACACATGCTAGTACCTGATGACACATGATGCTAGTACCTGATGACACATGCTAGTACCTGATGACACATGCTAGTACCTGATGACACATGCTAGTACCTGATGACACATGATGCTAGTACCTGATGACACATGCTAGTACCTGATGACACATGCTAGTACCTGATGACACATGATGCTAGTACCTGATGACACATGCTAGTACCTGATGACACATGCTAGTACCTGATGACACATGATGCTAGTACCTGATGACACATGCTAGTACCTGATGACACATGATGCTAGTACCTGATGACACATGAAGCTAGTACCTGATGACACATGATGCTAGTACCTGATGACACATGCTAGTACCTGATGACACATGCTAGTACCTGATGACACATGAAGCTAGTACCTGATGACACATGCTAGTACCTGATGACACATGATGCTAGTACCTGATGACACATGCTAGTACCTGATGACACATGCTAGTACCTGATGACACATGCTAGTACCTGATGACACATGATGCTAGTACCTGATGACACATGCTAGTACCTGATGACACATGCTAGTACCTGATGACACATGATGCTAGTACCTGATGACACATGCTAGTACCTGATGACACATGCTAGTACCTGATGACACATGATGCTAGTACCTGATGACACATGCTAGTACCTGATGACACATGATGCTAGTACCTGATGACACATGAAGCTAGTACCTGATGACACATGATGCTAGTACCTGATGACACATGCTAGTACCTGATGACACATGCTAGTATCTGATGACACATGATGCTAGTACCTGATGACACATGCTAGTACCTGATGACACATGATGCTAGTACCTGATGACACATGCTAGTACCTGATGACACATGATGCTAGTACCTGATGACACATGATGCTAGTGCCTGATGACACATGATGCTAGTACCTGATGACACATGCTAGTACCTGATGACACATGCTAGTACCTGATGACACATGATGCTAGTACCTGATGACACATGATGCTAGTACCTGATGACACATGATGCTAGTACCTGATGACACATGCTAGTACCTGATGACACATGATGCTAGTACCTGATGACACATGATGCTAGTACCTGATGACACATGATGCTAGTACCTGATGACACATGATGCTAGTACCTGATGACACATGATGCTAGTACCTGATGACACATGATGCTAGTACCTGATGACACATGAAGCTAGTACCTGATGACACATGATGCTAGTACCTGATGACACATGATGCTAGTACCTGATGACACATGCTAGTACCTGATGACACATGATGCTAGTACCTGATGACACATGCTAGTACCTGATGACACATGCTAGTACCTGATGACACATGATGCTAGTACCTGATGACACATGATGCTAGTACCTGATGACACATGCTAGTACCTGATGACACATGATGCTAGTATCTGATGACACATGCTAGTACCTGATGACACATGATGCTAGTACCTGATGACACATGATGCTAGTACCTGATGACACATGCTAGTACCTGATGACACATGATGCTAGTACCTGATGACACATGCTAGTACCTGATGACACATGATGCTAGTACCTGATGACACATGATGCTAGTACCTGATGACACATGATGCTAGTACCTGATGACACATGCTAGTACCTGATGACACATGATGCTAGTACCTGATGACACATGCTAGTACCTGATGACACATGATGCTAGTACCTGATGACACATGCTAGTACCTGATGACACATGATGCTAGTACCTGATGACACATGATGCTAGTACCTGATGACACATGCTAGTACCTGATGACACATGCTAGTACCTGATGACACATGCTAGTTACTGATAACACATGATGCTAGTACCTGATGACACATGAAGCTAGTACTTTATGACACATGATGCTAGTACCTGATGACACATGATGCTAGTACCTGATGACACATGATGCTAGTACCTGATGACACATGCTAGTACCTGATGACACATGATGCTAGTACCTGATGACACATGATGCTAGTACCTGATGACACATGCTAGTACCTGATGACACATGCTAGTACCTGATGACATATGCTAGTACCTGATGACACATGATGCTAGTACCTGATGACACATGCTAGTACCTGATGACACATGCTAGTACCTGATGACACATGATGCTAGTACCTGATGACACATGATGCTAGTACCTGATGACACATGCTAGTACCTGATGACACATGATGCTAGTACCTGATGACACATGCTAGTACCTGATGACACATGATGCTAGTACCTGATGACACATGATGCTAGTACCTGATGACACATGATGCTAGTACCTGATGACACATGCTAGTACCTGATGACACATGATGCTAGTACCTGATGACACATGATGCTAGTACCTGATGACACATGCTAGTACCTGATGACACATGATGCTAGTACCTAATGACATATGATGCTAGTACCTGATGACACATGCTAGTACCTGATGACACATGATGCTAGTACCTGATGACACATGCTAGTACCTGATGACACATGATGCTAGTACCTGATGACACATGCTAGTACCTGATGACACATGATGCTAGTACCTAATGACACATGATGCTAGTACCTGATGACACATGCTAGTACCTGATGACACATGAAGCTAGTACCTGATGACACATGCTAGTACCTGATGACACATGCTAGTACCTGATGACACATGCTAGTACCTGATGACACATGAAGCTAGTACCTGATGACACATGCTAGTACCTGATGACACATGCTAGTACCTGATGACACATGCTAGTACCTGATGACACATGCTAGTACCTGATGACACATGCTAGTACCTGATGACACATGAAGCTAGTACCTGATGACACATGCTAGTACCTGATGACACATGATGCTAGTACCTGATGACACATGCTAGTACCTGATGACACATGCTAGTACCTGATGACACATGCTAGTACCTGATGACACATGATGCTAGTACCTGATGACACATGCTAGTACCTGATGACACATGCTAGTACCTGATGACACATGATGCTAGTACCTGATGACACATGCTAGTACCTGATGACACATGCTAGTACCTGATGACACATGCTAGTACCTGATGACACATGCTAGTATCTGATGACACATGATGCTAGTACCTGATGACACATGATGCTAGTACCTGATGACACATGCTAGTACCTGATGACACATGCTAGTACCTGATGACACATGCTAGTACCTGATGACACATGATGCTAGTACCTGATGACACATGCTAGTACCTGATGACACATGATGCTAGTACCTGATGACACATGATGCTAGTACCTGATGACACATGCTAGTACCTGATGACACATGCTAGTACCTGATGACACATGCTAGTTACTGATAACACATGATGCTAGTACCTGATGACACATGAAGCTAGTACTTTATGACACATGATGCTAGTACCTGATGACACATGATGCTAGTACCTGATGACACATGATGCTAGTACCTGATGACACATGCTAGTACCTGATGACACATGATGCTAGTACCTGATGACACATGATGCTAGTACCTGATGACACATGCTAGTACCTGATGACACATGCTAGTACCTGATGACATATGCTAGTACCTGATGACACATGATGCTAGTACCTGATGACACATGCTAGTACCTGATGACACATGCTAGTACCTGATGACACATGATGCTAGTACCTGATGACACATGATGCTAGTACCTGATGACACATGCTAGTACCTGATGACACATGATGCTAGTACCTGATGACACATGTTAGTACCTGATGACACATGATGCTAGTACCTGATGACACATGATGCTAGTACCTGATGACACATGATGCTAGTACCTGATGACACATGCTAGTACCTGATGACACATGATGCTAGTACCTGATGACACATGATGCTAGTACCTGATGACACATGCTAGTACCTGATGACACATGATGCTAGTACCTAATGACATATGATGCTAGTACCTGATGACACATGCTAGTACCTGATGACACATGATGCTAGTACCTGATGACACATGCTAGTACCTGATGACACATGATGCTAGTACCTGATGACACATGCTAGTACCTGATGACACATGATGCTAGTACCTAATGACACATGATGCTAGTACCTGATGACACATGCTAGTGCCTGATGACACATGAAGCTAGTACCTGATGACACATGCTAGTACCTGATGACACATGCTAGTACCTGATGACACATGCTAGTACCTGATGACACATGAAGCTAGTACCTGATGACACATGCTAGTACCTGATGACACATGCTAGTACCTGATGACACATGCTAGTACCTGATGACACATGCTAGTACCTGATGACACATGCTAGTACCTGATGACACATGAAGCTAGTACCTGATGACACATGCTAGTACCTGATGACACATGATGCTAGTACCTGATGACACATGCTAGTACCTGATGACACATGCTAGTACCTGATGACACATGCTAGTACCTGATGACACATGATGCTAGTACCTGATGACACATGCTAGTACCTGATGACACATGCTAGTACCTGATGACACATGATGCTAGTACCTGATGACACATGCTAGTACCTGATGACACATGCTAGTACCTGATGACACATGCTAGTACCTGATGACACATGCTAGTACCTGATGACACATGATGCTAGTACCTGATGACACATGATGCTAGTACCTGATGACACATGATGCTAGTACCTGATGACACATGCTAGTACCTGATGACACATGCTAGTACCTGATGACACATGCTAGTACCTGATGACACATGCTAGTACCTGATGACACATGATGCTAGTACCTGATGACACATGATGCTAGTACCTGATGACACATGCTAGTACCTGATGACACATGCTAGTACCTGATGACACATGCTAGTACCTGATGACACATGATGCTAGTACCTGATGACACATGATGCTAGTACCTGATGACACATGCTAGTACCTGATGACACATGATGCTAGTACCTGATGACACATGCTAGTACCTGATGACACATGATGCTAGTACCTGATGACACATGCTAGTACCTGATGACACATGATGCTAGTACCTGATGACACATGCTAGTACCTGATGACACATGCTAGTACCTGATGACACATGATGCTAGTACCTGATGACACATGATGCTAGTACCTGATGACATATGCTAGTACCTGATGACACATGCTAGTACCTGATGACACATGCTAGTTACTGATGACACATGCTAGTTACTGATGACACATGATGCTAGTACCTGATGACACATGAAGCTAGTACTTGATGACACATGATGCTAGTACCTGATGACACATGCTAGTACCTGATGACACATGCTAGTACCTGATGACACATGCTAGTACCTGATGACATATGCTAGTACCTGATGACACATGCTAGTACCTGATGACACATGCTAGTTACTGATGACACATGATGCTAGTACCTGATGACACATGAAGCTAGTACTTGATGACACATGATGCTAGTACCTGATGACACATGCTAGTACCTGATGACACATGCTAGTACCTGATGACACATGATGCTAGTACCTGATGACACATGCTAGTACCTGATGACACATGATGCTAGTACCTGATGACACATGCTAGTACCTGATGACACATGATGCTAGTACCTGATGACACATGAAGCTAGTACTTGATGACACATGATGCTAGTACCTGATGACACATGATGCTAGTACCTGATGACACATGATGCTAGTACCTGATGACACATGCTAGTACCTGATGACACATGATGCTAGTACCTGATGACACATGATGCTAGTACCTGATGACACATGCTAGTACCTGATGACACATGCTAGTACCTGATGACATATGCTAGTACCTGATGACACATGATGCTAGTACCTGATGACACATGCTAGTACCTGATGACACATGCTAGTACCTGATGACACATGATGCTAGTACCTGATGACACATGATGCTAGTACCTGATGACACATGCTAGTACCTGATGACACATGATGCTAGTACCTGATGACACATGCTAGTACCTGATGACAAGGATTCCCTGACTTAACTTGCGAGCGCGATCTCTCAGGGGATGTTGCCCCACACGTTTGTTGGCTGAGCCTTTCCTTGGGTCCCAGTCAGGTGGGTAATATTTGTTGACGGCTTTTCTTTCAGCCTGAACAAAACAATAGCAATTCTATGTAATATTTGTTGACGGCTTTTCTTTCAGCCTGAACAAAACAATAGCAATTCTATGTAATATTTGTTGACAGCTTTCCTGAACAAAACAATAGCAATTCTATGTAATATTTGTTGACGGCTTTTCTTTCAGCCTGAACAAAACAATAGCAATTCTATGTAATATTTGTTGACAGCTTTTCTGAACAAAACAATAGCAATTCTATGTAATATTTTAATTTTTTCTCAAATATGACATAGCTACCTATTTCAAACATAAATTCATTAGTTTCCTCTCCAGCACATATCTGTTTCAAATGATATAGGCCTATTAGATTACCCTATCTATATTCTAGTCTATACTCTATGTCTATAGTAAATAGTAACCAATACTATAGTCTATCCTAGGCCTAATCTAATAAAATAGTAATATTTTACAGTAATTATTATGCTTTTGTAAATGCGCATATCATGCTTGTCGGTATTTCATTTGGTTCACGGCTTCCGTGTTTGTTTATATCCTGCCGATACAGCTCAATGGAGAAGATTTACGAGAAACAAACACATTCACATATCTGGGAAGCGTGATCAATAATGACGGGGGAGCAGACGAGGACATAAAATGCCGTATCAACAAGGCTAGATGTGCCTTCAACTCACTGCGCCCGATGTGGAGGTCCACGGCCCTGTCACTCCGGAGCAAAATTGGAATTTTCAACACGAATGTTAAGGCAGTGCTACTCTATGGCTTGGAGACCTGGAGGGTTACGAAGACAAATACTGATAGGCTACAGGCGTTCGTAAACAAATGCCTACGACATATACTCAAAATAAGATGGCCAGACAAACTATCAAACAAAGACCTGTGGCAAATTTTAAAGCAACAGCCAATAGAGAAAGATATTATTATTAAGGCCCGAAAATGGGGATGGATCGGACACACGTTAAGAAAAGAAAAAGAAAACATCGCAAAACATGCATTGGACTGGAATCCCCAGGGGAAAAGGAGGGTGGGCCGGCCAAAGAAAACATGGAAGAGAACGGTTGAGGAAGAGGCAAAAACAGCTGGGCTCTCATGGGCACAGATTAGAGGAGCAGCCCAAAACCGAGTCCGCTGGAGATGTGTGGTTGCAGCCCTTTGCCCCCCAGGGGCCATAAAGGAGTGATGATGATGATGTTAGTTACTAGATCTAGATCTAGAATCTACATTTAGAATCTACTCACCATTTTAATCAGGAATACTTTATAACTTTATAGAGTAGAGAGTCTGACTCTACTTCTGCCACTGCTAAGATAAATCATCAGAAGATGTGTTTGTTTTGTAGTTTGCCGTCGCACTAATAACCGTAAAACATTCAATACTGACAGAAAACACTAAAGAAACAGAATATGTTTATTTTTAGATTTAGGGATCTATGTAGTATGTAGGCACGGCGGCCTTTATTGCAGGGGTATTAGTTGATTCAACGGTGAAACTGCACTTGGCACATCCTCCGGCGGTCCACGTTCGTTTGGCCCGTTGCTTCCCGGGCTCCCCCGTGAACACTATGGCGCATAAATTCGTTTTAAAGAGCACCCTAAACCGAACCTGGGGTCGCACCTGGTAAACGGTGGCTCCAAGAACGTCTCGCGACGCCCCTGACCGGTTGCCCGGGGATATTATTTACTTAACTATGATTACGGAGGGAGATACGCGTACACTCAAGGCTCTCGTGCAGCACGCCCTTGAGCGTCTGGGACGTCGTAGACAAACCCGCGCTCCAAAAACCTAAAAATCTAAGAAATATATTGTTGACGTTTACATTTAAAATAAACTCACTTCTAGAAATCAAGATCACACGTTTAAAAATACCGATTGGTAACGTGTTGATTAAACATTCATATAAATTTACTTATACTTTAGTGTGTAGGACAAGATCGCAACAACGCCCAATGGATTGCCAGCATTTGATAAAACTAAAATAATTGCTGGCTTAGATTGGTCAACTCTTTTAGTTTTATAAAATGAAGGTACAATAACCTACAGCAGACGAGTGCGGTGACACCAGAGCCGGCGTTAGGGGGTGGCAAACGGGGCGGCCGCCCTAGGCCCCGCGCCTGAAGGGGCCCCGCGCGTCAACACTGTCATTGTTATCTGAATTAGTTTGTAAACTTAAAAAAATTGTTGCTGAATTCAATTGGGAAAAACTAAATGGTCGAATGCCGAAGTTGTTGATTGTTATAACTGAGGCCCCGGTTGATGTTAGTGAGTTATCACCCACCTGAACTGGGAAAGGACGTAATTCGATACAAAAACGGGGTCACACCTTCCATTTGTGTAGGGTACGGTCGCCTGGCATTTGACCTGAGCTGACTGGAGATTGTTGGATGCAAATCAGCTCCCGACCTGACATGGGATGTAAATTTGGGAGACAGGTAAAAAGATACCCTATTGTATGCGGACCCATGAAGACGTCCTTTTAGTGAGCAGAGGGATGCCTGTAGTAGACAGTTAGTGACCCGATGAACTCTAGTCCTGACTTTCTTGTTGTAGATGTTTTAAATGCAGGCCTACTTGTCTTGGTATAACAAAATTAACATTCAGTTGCGTGCAGAAGGGTGGGAAGATGGCGATGAGGGGGGGGGGGGGGAGGCCCTTAGGATCTATATCAAGGGGCATTAGACAGAGTGATTTATTATTATTTTTTTTGAAGAAAGTTAAAAGTGTTGATGTAGCATGTTTTCGCTATCATTAGCAGGTTTACGTCATGGTGTCACCACCAGCCCCCCCCCCCCCTCTCCACCCTTGTCGGAATTTATCAAATTTGCTCTTAAAAGACTATTTAACACTCTAATTATCTATCATTTTTTGTATATGTTTTGCTATTCTTTTTGCCTTTGTGTCACACCCCCCCCCCCCCCCTAAATGGTGTCTACCGGTGCGGTCCGCACCCCCCCCCCTCGCTACGCCCATGCTTTTATATTAATAATTAGTCATCAACAAACAATTTAAACAACTTTATTTTCCTAATTATTTGGCACGTGATTGAATTTTCTTAAGTGATTTGGTATGAATGACATATCTGTCAAAAGTTATTAAATATCTTAGCATGAAAAAACCCACTAAGAACATTGGGTTAAAACGTGGGAGAGGTAAACATCTGTTATTAAAGTCTTATAGCCTCCAAAACATTTATGTGTTATTATGTGTGTATGCATATTATATAGGACTATACACACACACACACACACACACACACATATATATATATATATATATATATATATATATATATATATATATATATATATATATATATATATATATATATATATATATATATAATGGAAAAAAGCAGGCCCCGCGCGGATGGTTGGCCCTAGGCCCCGCGTATTCCTAACGCCGGCTCTGGGTGACACCATTTAGAGGGGGCGGGGGGGTGACACAAAAAAAAGCAAAATATTTTTTTAATGCTGTTTGCTAGTTCAAGTAATGATTAATTAGAGTTTAAAAGTCTTTTTATTACAAATTGACGATCTCGACAAGTGGGAGGGGGTGACACCAACTGTAAAATTTACACACACACAAATTTAAGTTCAAAATTGTCAATAACTGATCCGCCAATCAACGACCGAGGTGGGGGTGACACCATACATAATAATTTACTATGAAAACGTTGGTTTTTTCCACTTGAATTAATAGGTGTATCAAAATAAGATGTTCAATAAAATTCACGCCCTTTGGCATAATTGGAGGTGAGGGGGGGGGGAGACACCAATTGCAACTATATATATTTATCCTTTACTTTTTTTATTTGGTGGAGGGTGACACCATGATTTGCCGCACCTGGTGACACCCGACCTAGCGACCCCATACCCTAAACCAGGGGGTTCCCAACCTTTTTTTTTACTCTAGAGCACATTCTAAAATATCGGTAGGGTGGCGGGCACCACCTATTTTAAATCGACAAACTCCTTTCATAACTTGTCATTTTCCCATAATTTATTTTCTTATTTTCTTATAGTCATAATGTATTAATAAATAATAAACAAAAATGTTTCAAAATAATTAAATTATTTGGCATTTTTTTCAAATTGCATACACACAGAAAAATGTATTTACAAAACGTAAATAGTGCAGTCTGGCTCGCCGCTAGACAAGTTGGGACAAGTATCGAACATATTTAATAAACCTAGGCAGTCAAAAAAATTAAAACTGTAACAAATGAATAAAAATAAATCATATTTTAAAATAATGTTCATGAAAAACGAACTGGAATTTATATAGAAAATATATACTTTTAACAGTGTCCATCCCCCCCCCCCCCCCGAAAGTTTGAAGTGCCCGCCTGGAGAAAAAAGTCTAGAACAGTGGTTCCCAACCTTTTTCGAGTGGCGACCCCCTTTTATAAAAAGTAAGTGACCCGCGACCCCCATAGAATTAAAAAGCCAAAATTAGTATGGAAATTAATAAGCACTAAAATAAGATTTTCTAATAGACTTTCAATATGAACTACTCTTGATAACTATTTTAATAGCATGAGTAAAATTGCATACTATTCACTAAACCTTCGTGGTTAAGTTTTTAATTTAATTTTTTTTTGTTAACGCCAACCTATGTCATTATAATTATCTTAATTTTGTTTTTAATCGAAGAATAGTGTTGAAAATATATTCTCGAAAAGTCAATCAATTTTACGTTTGGGTATGAATGGTGAATACTACACCAAAATTGTGTCTGCATTTTTCATCTTACTCGGAATCATTCTGCAAATCAAATAATTTATCTTGTAATTCATCGGGAATGCTGGCAACATCAAGGGAAGAAGAGAATGGGTAATGCGTAAATGCAGATTCTTCTTTTTTTCAGCTCAGAGAAATAGCGATGCAGTTCGTTTTCAAGAGATTCAAGATGCCCAGAAATCGCGTCTTTCAAAATTTCAATTATCTCACAATCAGATTCATCTACCACACCGCAGAGTTTCTCAAATTTACAATATTTCCAAGATTTATTTTCTTTACCGATTTCGCAGCTTTGATAAAAATGCCCCGAGATTATCATGGAAAGTTATAATATTCGTTCATTTTTCCTGAAGCTTCAGGTTAAGCTTATCTTGATGTTCGAATACATCTGCTAGGTATGATACTCTCTCCAACCACTCTATGTCGTTTTAAGTATACCAAAAAGTCTTGTTTCCTTTGCACACCCAAGAACAATTCGATTTCAGATTTCAATTCAAAAACACAATTTACAACATTTCGTTTGACAGCCAGCGTACTGTAGTGTAGAGGAGCAGAACCTCGTGATCTATATAAATGTTTTTGCTCAGTTCTTTGAAGGCTCCAGATTTTATATAATTTACGACTTATACTAGCAATGGACTCTTGAAGTCGATTGGTTAGGGCAGTGGTTAGGGAGCTAAATCTTTTCTGTTTTCTGAAAGCCCGATTTTGAGCTAAACATAGATGGCGCACCATCCGTTCAAACCCCCACAGCCGTTCTAACCCATTTTAATCATCCAGTTTCAAAAAAGGTATTTATTTTCTCCATGCTATCTTCACAAAAGAGCAACTCTTCTTTGCTATCATCCGCATTAATATAGACACAGACCAGCAACTGCCAACACAAACTCACGTCTGTTGATTTATCAACTTGAAAAGCAAACAATGGTGAAAGCTTAATTTCGATAAAAGTGTGTTATTTAACATTTACGTACATGCAGCGCTTGATGAGATTTTCTCCTATTGTTTTTTTTTGCTTGGCATTTTCTATCGCGACTTTATTTGATGCTTGCACTAATGCTGGTGAAAACTTCCTGTTCGATCAAGTCTCTGGCGTTTGCAACTAGCTTCTTACCGACGAAAGAACTCCATATATTTTTTGGTGTGTTCCGAATGACTCGTCTCAAATGGCATTTTAGTTTTGAAGATTTCATAGATTCGTGACTGAGAACAACTTTGTACAGTGCGCTTTGTTTCTTCTCTATTACATTTCCAGTGATGTTAATGAAGCCGAATTTCAAAAATTCTTCTAAATATTTATGTTTTGTTTCAAATTACTAAGGTTTAGTTTACCAGTTGGCGACCCCCCAGAAAGACCTTCGCGACCCCCAAGGGGGTCGCGACCCCCAGGTTGGGAACCCGTGGTCTAGAAGAAACACTGGGCGGAACCCTTATACAGTAATACCGTAATGTGGGTGTTGGTGGGGACCAAACCAATAGGGGGCCCAAAAATGTCGCCATATATATATATATATATATATATATATATATATATATATATATATATATATATATATAAACTCGTGGTGGAGGCCGAATTCGCTTCTTTCTCCTACAATAAAAAAAATCGTGGAACAGAATCTGTCAAATCTGTCCACTCCCCCAACGGTCTCCTGCAACTATTTTCAGCTATTCCTTCCTGACCTTTCGGCCGCCTCCAACACATTACGTCGCCATGTCTTCCCAGACTGACCCCTGCGTCGCTTGCCCAGGAGGTTCCACTGCAAGGCATGTCTGGCTATAGTGCGAGTATCCTTCCAAGCGTGTCCATCGCCATTTCCTCTCCATGATTAGCTTTTCTATTGTTCTGTCCACACATTTCACATACTTTCTCTATCTTGTCTTACTATTTTATTTGTAATATAAATAATAAATCAATGATCCATGAACCATTATTTGGGTCGTTGTGTCAAGCAGTGTTTCTTTCAGAATTTTTTATGCTTGAAAGAAACACTGGTGTCAAGGGCGCCCACCCCTTCCATGTCTGATCACAGCCAGATGCCCCATCTAGGTGGCTTGCCTTAGTCACAAACACATGGTCGTTGAAGTTCATCTAGGAACTCTTGCGCCCTGGCCGGTAACTTTTACTGTAAAAATAGGACAAAATTAAACTGTATTAGCATAGTTTGTAAAGTTTTTCGTTGCGCTGTTTTCCGATTGCGCATTTTTCTGGGAACCCGACCCAATGTAGACTCATTGGGCATCCGATAATAAAAATAAAAGTCTGTATTAGGGGCCATCCATAAATGACGTCACGCTTTTTAAGACGATTTTTACCTCCCCCCTCCCCTCCGTCACACATCGTCACAAAAAGCCAGACCCCCCTAAAATGACGTCACACCTCAGTCTACAACCCCCCCCCCCTTCAAAATTGCGTTTGAATTTTTCTTAAAACATTGATATTTTTCCAAAATCTTGTCTGAACTCTGTCAAAATAGAGTATTTTAATCAATTCCTATTTTAAAAGTGTTCTAAAACTAAAACGCGAAATAACCTCTAAAATTCGTTTTCTAAAATTGCTTTTTTATAATGCAAAAGTTGGATGTCGCACCATCTGAACAACCCCCCCCCCCTCTCGTCACACACCGTCACAAAATTACGGACCCCCCCCCCTCAGTTATGGACAACCCCTAGCTCCATTTGCTGGCACTCCAATAAAATTTATAAAATCTTGCATGCTCTCTAATTTTTAGATAATTCATTGTTGAATCGCAAGCACCGTGGCTACACCATTTTCCTTTTTAAAATAAAGCTGTGTGCTCACTATCTAAGTTTTTTTTTTTTTACTTTGATTACTCTTTATTTTAATTATCTCGGCCTATATAGCAGACGCTCTGTGTCAAAGGTCATGCTTGTTTTATAAAATGTTCTATAACATGTTCTGTAAGTGTGAATGCTAAAGTAACATGTTCTGTGGAGAAAATTGTTCCAGATAAAAAAAGAACTTTTGGCGGGCTTTGTGTTCTGGAAATGTATAGTATACATGTCATAAGTGTAAACGCGGTATTAGTATACCCGCGTCGTCGTTTCCAAGAACAAACACTTGCCAATCGCAAAAAAAAACCCCAAAAAAAAAAACCAAAAAAAAAAAAAAAACATTTTTAGAACAAATAAAATCTAGATCTAGATCTCTAGATCTAAATTATAATGTATAGAGTCTAGATCTAATACTCTAGATCTAGTTGGGTAAAGATAATATAGATCTATACCTATACTTTAAGATCTAGAATCTAGATCCAGAATGTGTAGATCTAGCTAGATAGAGGCCCTATGGCTATTAAATATTATAGACTCTAGTATAAAAATAATAAATATAGATCTAGATCTATTACTATACTATTGACTATTGGGCGAATTTTTATACCGAGTGTCCTAGGGTTAGGGTTAGAATCTTGTAGATCTAGATCTAGATCTAGTATTACTAGATCTAGAATCTAGTTAGCAAGTAAGGTAGCTACTAGAATCTAGATCTAGATCTTAACTTATAAATAAAATTAGTTAATAGTTAGGCCTAATACTAATATAATAGTTAAGTATAAATCACAAATATAATCTTCTTAAAAAATAGAAAGGGGTGTTCTTTTCCTAAATTAGTAAATAGTTAACTAAAATTAAAATATATCTACAACACAATTTATATAGCCTACATACTTACATAGCTTGCTAAAGTGACACTAAAGTCAATCCAATGCTATCGCTAACCCTATCCCTAACGCTGTTAACCCAATCATCCATAGTCCTACTCCTACTATAAACTATAATCTATTATCATAATCCTAATTAATTGCTAACCAAAAGCTAGATCTAGTCAAGATTACAATCCTAGTATTAACAAGCAAGTAACAACCTAACTAGAGTTTCTTCCAGGCATCTCTTCGGGGGGGGGGGGGGGGGGGGGGGGGGGGGGCAAAATTTTTTACCGCCCCCCCCCCCCCCGAACAAAGTGAAATTTATATAGGCCTAATTTATATAGAAAATATATACCCACCCCCCCCCCCCCCCCCCGAAGAAATTCTACCGCCCCCCGAAAATTTCAAGTGCCCCCCCCCCCCCCCCCTGGAGAAAAAAGTCTGGAAGAAACACTGAACCTAACAGTAACCGACATATATATCTTCCATCATCCATATAATATTACAAAAAACAATAAATACAATGTGTTGTAGATCCCCTTTTCATCATACATAATAAATATATTGCATTGGGATGAGTCACTTCTTGCTTTTTAGTGTTGTAATAAAATATATACATTTTATTTATTTTACTTCATCCAACTATTCCAACCCCATTACCTGCAGTCATCTAAGGTCAGTGCAATTTATTTTACTTCGCCATCCAACCCCATCACCTCTGATTACCACCATACAAATGACAAACATAACAATTTATTCTTTCTTTCTTATCAATCTTTTTTAAGTTGACACTGTCATCGCTTGATAAAGTTTGCTTTATACTATAAGCCTAAATAAATACTAAATGAGGATAATATTCCCTTATAAAAAATAAATAAATCAACTGTTACGTGCTTTTAGTAACCTGTCTCGTCTTAAGGATTGGTAGATATTCCATAAGAACACCAGCTCACTTGACCTAGTTATCTCCCTTTTGTTTTCAAATAGTAACTTTCAATTTAGTGTAACTAATGTAACGTGTAATTTCATATATTATTGAAAATGAAACGTTTTCATCAGAAATGATCTTATCAGGAAATTTTAAAAGAGATCTCTCCATTACAAGCAGTCTTATATTACAAGATTTGAACACAAACTTACAGATGTACATAATGACCGAGCCACAGAATTAAGGAGCAGGGGAGGTAATTAAGTTAGAAATAAATAAAATCTAAAACTACATTTTTTTTCTAATTTCATGATATCTGCTGTAAAGGTGTAAGAAATGTTTACTCTAGTAATATGTTAGTGAACTCGGCACAGTTTTCTTTGTTGTTATTTTATTAATCTGCAGGTGCAAGAAGGATAACAACAAAGTCTTTGGATGTTGGTGGTAATCTGGCACAGGCAACAAATATTTTGGCAAGCTGAATAATACAAAAATAATGGCTTTACATATTACTCCAGTAAAGCTTGGCGTTGAGATCCGAGGCATTGATCTAATATCTGTCAGTTCTTGTCAGACCATTGCTGACATCAAACATCTGCTGACCAAACATTGCCTTCTGATTTTTAAAAACCAAGGGAAGATCTCTGGGAAGGACCATGTTAGAATCAGCAGATGGCTTGGGGATTTAGAGTCAACTTTTTATAAACACCCAAGGTCCCCTGACCCGGATGTCTTTAGAGTGTCTAATGATGAGCGTGAGGGCTGCCGCAATGTTGGTCGCTCAGGCTGGCATATTGATGGCTCTTTCATGGAGAAACCATTTGACTACGCTTTGTACCATATGGTTGCTGTACCTAAAGTAGGCTCTACAGGTAACTCTCTCCATTTTAAAAAAATTTAGTTACTGGCTTGCACTTATCTGTTATTTGAAGCCCTAGCTAATGTTGGCTTAGCCAATTGCTAGCTAGGATTTTGGGTATTTATTTTGCCCCTAGCTGGACTATGACAGTTGATGAATGACATTTAAAGAAATTCTTGATTGTTGGTTATTTCATCTCTACCCTGTCAATTCTCAGCATTTGTCGGTTTTGCGGAACTGCTTCATTCGCTGTCCCAAGAGCGCAGAACCTCGTGGGAAAGGTTATGGATGGTGGGAAATGACCATGATGTCATTCACCCTTTGACCTATGCCCACCCTCAGACAGGGCAGTCAGTAAGTCAAAGTTGATTTTATAACTGCTAGTATTGGTGTCCATTATCCCACTGACATGTTGTAGGGCATGTAAGGTTTACCCAATGGTGTGTCCAGGGGGGACGGGGACGGAGATGGGGAGCCATTGTCCAGCCTAATGTCTGACCCGAAAAGATAAATACAAATGGTAGCTGCAGTGAGGTTAATTCAATTAGTAATAAACAGATAGTGTTAGTTACCTCACAAGTTAAAGACAGTTATAAATACTATTGACGTTTTGACCGAAGGTCTTTGTCAGCACACAACAGTATGGTTACGAAGACCTTGGGTCGAAATGTCCATAGTAATTGTAACTGTCTTTAACTAGTGAGGTAACTAACACTATCTGTTTTATTACTAATGTCCAACCCTGCTCCCATCTCCTAATGTCTGACCCTGCTCCCATCTCCTAATGTCTGACCCTGCTCCCATCTCCTAATGTCTGACCCTGCTCCCATCTCCTAATGTCTGACCCTGCTCCCATCTCCTAATGTCTGACCCTGCTCCCATCTCCTAATGTCTGACCCTGCTCCCATCTCCTAATGTCTGACCCTGCTCCCATCTCCTAATGTCTGACCCTGCTCCCATCTCCTAATGTCTGACCCTGCTCCCATCTCCTAATGTCTGACCCTGCTCCCATCTCCTAATGTCTGACCCTGCTCCCATCTCCTAATGTCTGACCCTGCTCCCATCTCCTAATGTCTGACCCTGCTCCCATCTCCTAATGTCTGACCCTGCTCCCATCTCCTAATGTCTGACATCTCCTAATGTCTGACCCTGCTCCCATCTCCTAATGTCTGACCCTACTCCCATCTCCTAATGTCTGACCCTGCTCCCATCTCCTAATGTCTGACCCTGCTCCCATCTCCTAATGTCTGACCCTGCTCCCATCTCCTAATGTCTGACCCTGCTCCCATCTCCTAATGTCTGACCCTGCTCCCATCTCCTAATGTCTGACATCTCCTAATGTCTGACCCTGCTCCCATCTCCTAATGTCTGACCCTGCTCCCATCTCCTAATGTCTGACCCTGCTCCCATCTCCTAATGTCTGACCCTGCTCCATCTCCTAATGTCTGACATCTCCTAATGTCTGACCCTGCTCCCATCTCCTAATGTCTGACCCTGCTCCCATCTCCTAATGTCTGACCCTGCTCCCATCTCCTAATGTCTGACATCTCCTAATGTCTGACCCTGCTCCCATCTCCTAATGTCTGACCCTGCTCCCATCTCCTAATGTCTGACCCTGCTCCCATCTCCTAATGTCTGACATCTCCTAATGTCTGACCCTGCTCCCATCTCCTAATGTCTGACATCTCCTAATGTCTGACCCTGCTCCCATCTCCTAATGTCTGACCCTGCTCCCATCTCCTAATGTCTGACATCTCCTAATGTCTGACCCTGCTCCCATCTCCTAATGTCTGACCCTGCTCCCATCTCCTAATGTCTGACATCTCCTAATGTCTGACCCTGCTCCCATCTCCTAATGTCTGACATCTCCTAATGTCTGACCCTGCTCCCATCTCCTAATGTCTGACATCTCCTAATGTCTGACCCTGCTCCCATCTCCTAATGTCTGACCCTGCTCCATCTAATGTCTGACCCTGCTCCCATCTCCTAATGTAAGACAAACATTTGGCCCAAGCTGGGAAGGACTACTGGCAGTTTGATGCAGTCTTCCATCTACCTGTCTGTCCTGGGTCTTGAACTGTTCTTGTGTACCAAGCGTCCATTGATCATCTTCCTCCATTCTACTGTCCCCTATGTTCACCCCCCCCCCCCCTGACAGTGTTTGCCCCATCCTTCTTTCATGTTGTCTCATCTATTTTTCTATGCCTTTTATGTTTGGCAACATATGTAGAGCTATCAAATTAACAATATGGATAGCCAGGTTGATATAAAAAATGCAATTTGTTTTGAAGTTGTCAGGACAGCCACATATTTTTTATCAAACTCATGCAGATATATATATATATATATATATATATATGCAGATTTATATATATATATATTATATACATACATACATATAATATATATATAAAGAAACTGGCACCTTTTTTTACTTTCTCGTATATACGAAGTATAGAGAAAGTCTTGTAATCGTGCAAAAAAAAAAAAAAAATCAAGATTTTTACAAATCTCGACGTTTTACACCTCACTGATACGGAAAAACATAATTTTGCAATCTTGTCCGTATGTTTGTGTGTCTGTCTGTCTGTCTGTCCGTGTGTAAACACGATAACTTGAGTACCGTTACAGCTAGGTTGATGAAATGTCATATATAAGTATTTTATCAAAATCGTAGATCCGTATCAACTTTTGAGCGATTTCCGATAACCGTAAGTGGTACTTTTCCTACTTTGAATTTTTCAAAAGCCTATAACTTGAGTACTATTTCAGATAGATAAATGAAATTTCACATGTAAGTAAAAGATCTAATTCTCTACCTTCTGTTAAATTTTGAGTAATTTCCGTTGACTGGAAGTAGTAATTTACGCTACTTCCGATTTCTCAAAAAACTAATGTAAATTTTTAAAGTACTAATAATATTGCGCACTATTATACGCTTTTTTATTTGGCGTTCACTTGGTGTGCAATTAATCTGTCTACGAGATTTTATTCTATTTTTAAAACTTTAAGTATTTAAAATGGATTAAAAATCATGTCTATAGCCCGAGTTCCCATCCCCTGTTATTTTATATAAGAATATTCAAGAAAGTTTAGGGGAGATCACTCCCGGTTTATTGAAGCAGCTATCCCGAAAACCTGCATACATCACTGGGTTTAGCTATAATTTTGTAATAGCTATGCTGTCGACCCACTTAAAGACCCTTTAATTAATACAAGAAAAAATCAATTATAATTCTACTTATTAATTACATTTAAAATGAAGTGCTTTACTTTTGTTTTCATTGTTTTAGAAACTTTTTATTTGCAGGTTCTCTGTTTCCATCTGGGGATGATTGGTGCTTTCATCTGGGACTACAAAACCAGCCAGCAGAGAATGACAAATCAGGCAGAAACCAGACAAATTTTGGGTGAAATTCATGAAGAAATTGTTAAGAAAGATGGGAAACTAATTTATGAACACGAGGTAAGTTTGAGTCAGATAATGTGAGAAAAACATGATGTGACTTCTCCAAACATATCTAGCATTCCAGTTCTTTCAGTTTTCAGTAGGGCGTTTTCTCTTTTCTATTCAGTATATCTTATTTTCTGATTTGGTTATTTTTCTGATTTGGCTATTTTCCATTTGTTCATCTGGTTTTCTTATTGTAGAAGTAGAAGAAATGTGGGTAAACAATTTTTTAAAGGTCTAATGGTTGGAGCTAGTCTTTACAGATATATAGGCTTATGGTTGGAACCCATGGCGTCGCTAGGTTGGGTGTCGTCCCCCCGAAAAAAATCTATATAGATATATGTGTATATATATATGTACATCTATATTCATATATATATATATATATACTTTGTATATGGGGTCATTCATTTATGACGTCCACAATTTTTGTGGATTTTGGTCGACATGTGTCAATGTGGCAAGCCAACCTGTTATATTTATCTGTTGCTCGTTTATATTGTTTATGGTTTCCATTATTTATTTTCATCTCTCAAGTTTTTTTAACTTAATTTATTTACAATGGATCAATACATTTCAAAAGCTGTGTTCTTTTGAAACATGAACTTTTAGGTAGTAATTGAAAAACAAAATGTTTTTATTTAACTCATTACATATCGATAAATATTTATGACAAAGACAAAAATCCATGAATTTATACATTGATTTTAGCCACATATCACAACTTTTTAGGAATAGAAAACTAACCCATTAAACATATTACACATCATAGATAACTAATCAAATGTTCTACTAGTGTCAGCCACTCCTCCACACATTTACACAGACACGAAGGCTGTAGTATAATAATTTGCTTCATCAAAGGATAAGTAGATTTGTAAGTTTCCAATGTGGTTTTATCCCAATCCACTTCGGTGGATGGTGTATTTTGTGTCACCCCCCTCCCCAACTTTTTGTCAAAAGGCATCACTGCATCCACCTAGAAAAAAGCAATTAGGGGCCTAACTCTAACAGTTATTAATGCAAGTGGAAAAATTATTGTATTAGTAAATTAATAAATTTGGTGTCACTCCCCAGACATGGAATGACGTTTCAGTTATTACAGTTCTCAAGAAAACCTTTTTCCTCAGGCAAATTTTGCAACGTTTATTTGTGTCACCCCACACCCCCCCCCCCCCCTTCCAAGTGATAGCTTTAAAGTGTGCACATATAATACTAATGATATTCATCTAAAGTCAGTTATAAATACAGCTAGATGTAGTATAGTTTTCTATATAGTTAGCAGGTTAACGTCAAGATTTGTCAATTTTGCTCTTAATTAAGACTTTTTAGCTCTAATCTCTAATTAATCATTTAACTGGAATGATCATGTTTTTCTATATAAATATTATTTTTGCCATGGTGTCATCATCCCCCTGAATGGTGTCACCCGATGCGGACCGCACCCCCCTTCCCCTCACAACGCCTCTGGTTGGAACTAGTCTGTACTGTTATATAGGCTTATGGTTGGAACTAGTCTGTACTGTTATATAGGCTTATGGTTGGAACTAGTCTGTACTGTTATATAGGCTTATGGTTGGAACTAGTCTGTACTGTTATATAGGCTTATGGTTGGAACTAGTCTGTACTGTTATATAGGCTTATGGTTGGAACTAGTCTGTACTGTTATATAGGCTTATGGTTGGAACTAGTCTGTACTGTTATATAGGCTTATGGTTGGAACTAGTCTGTACTGTTATATAGGCTTATGGTTGGAACTAGTCTGTACTGTTATACAGGCTTATGGTTGGAACTAGTCTGTACTGTTATATAGGCTTATGGTTGGAACTAGTCTGTACTGTTATATAGGCTTATGGTTGGAACTAGTCTGTACTGTTATATAGGCTTATGGTTGGAACTAGTCTGTACTGTTATACAGGCTTATGGTTGGAACTAGTCTGTACTGTTATACAGGCTTATGGTTGGAACTAGTCTGTACTGTTATATAGGCTTATGGCTGGAACTAGTCTGTACTGTTATATAGGCTTATGGCTGGAACTAGTCTGTACTGTTATATAGGCTAATGGGGGCGCAGCAGTTGTTGTTAGCTTGAGGACTCCCTGATTAAAACTTTGTCAAGACTGTATGCTATCCTTGACTCCCTGATTAAAACTGTCAAGACTGTATGCTATCCTTGACTCCCTGATTAAAACTTTGTCAAGACTGTATGCTATCCTTGACTCCCTGATTAAAACTGTCAAGACTGTATGCTATCCTTGACTCCCTGATTAAAACTTTGTCAAGACTGTATGCTATCCTTGACTCCCTGATTAAAACTGTCAAGACTGTATGCTATCCTTGACTCTCTGATTAAAACTTTGTCAAGATTTATGCTATCCTTGACTCCCTGATTAAAACTTTGTCAAGACTGTATGCTATCCTTGACTCCCTGATTAAAACTTTGTCAAGACTGTATGCTATCCTTGACTCCCTGATTAAAACTTTGTCAAGACTGTATGCTATCCTTGACTCCCTGATTAAAACCTTGTCAAGACTGTATGCTATCCTTGACTCCCTGATTAAAACCTTGTCAAGACTGTATGCTATCCTTGACTCGCTGATTAAAACTTTGTCAAGATTTATGCTATCCTTGACTCCCTGATTAAAACTTTGTCAAGACTGTATGCTATCCTTGACTCCCTGATTAAAACTTTGTCAAGACTGTATGCTATCCTTGACTCCCTGATTAAAACTTTGTCAAGACTGTATGCTATCCTTTACTCACTGATTAAAACTTTGTCAAGACTGTATGCTATCCTTGACTCCCTGATTAAAACTGTCAAGACTGTATGCTATCCTTGGCTCTCTGATTAAAACTTTGTCAAGACTGTATGCTATCCTTGACTCCCTGATTAAAACTTTGTCAAGACTGTATGCTATCCTTGACTCCCTGATTAAAACTTTGTCAAGACTGTATGCTATCCTTTACTCACTGATTAAAACTTTGTCAAGACTGTATGCTATCCTTGACTCCCTGATTAAAACTGTCAAGACTGTATGCTATCCTTGGCTCTCTGATTAAAACTTTGTCAAGACTGTATGCTATCCTTGACTCCCTGATTAAAACTTTGTCAAGACTGTATGCTATCCTTGACTCGCTGATTAAAACTTTGTCAAGACTGTATGCTATCCTTGACTCCCTGATTAAAACTTTGTCAAGACTGTATGCTATCCTTGACTCCCTGATTAAAACTTTGTCAAGACTGTATGCTATCCTTGACTCCCTGATTAAAACTTTGTCAAGACTGTATGCTATCCTTGACTCCCTGATTAAAACTTTGTCAAGACTGTATGCTATCCTTGACTCGCTGATTAAAACTTTGTCAAGACTGTATGCTATCCTTGACTCACTGATTAAAACTTTGTCAAGACTGTATGCTATCCATGACTCACTGATTAAAACTTTGTCAAGACTGTATGCTATCCTTTACTCACTGATTAAAACTTTGTCAAGACTGTATGCTATCCTTGACTCCCTGATTAAAACTTTCCAGTGGCGTGAAGGAGATTTTATCATATCAGACAACAGGGCCGTGGCACATGAAGCCACACCAGAAACACAGTACCCAGTTTCTAAAGTTGGTCTCAGGATTCTTCATCGGACAACAGTAGCTGGCAGCTCTATACCAACTAAATAATCCTCAGGTATTGAGTCACGTGATTTAAGTTAAATGTATTCAAGGCTGGGGTTCTTTAAAATGTTTTTTATGACGTTGTATTGAGAATTTAGCATGATAGACTGTTAGCAACAAGCTACATTCTATTACAGAATGATGCTCCTATGCAGCTCACTAAATTTCCCACATCACCAAAGCTCTCTTTTGTTAAGCAAAAAAATTGATACCTCCATAAACAAGCCATATCATGTAAGCATGCTAAGGGCAGCTTTTCTTATCCTATGATGATTTTGATCCTCTCAATCGGATGTTCTACCAAACAATTAAACAACTTCCCTCTTCAAACAATCCTATCTAAAACAACTTCCTTGTTTGTTCTATTTACAAATGGACCCATTTATTTTAACTTTCATGGGTACAAAGACTTGGTGCCAAAAACCAGCATTTATTTAAGAAAAATAACTTTGTTTACACGGTGCTCTTCTGTGTGTGTGTGTGGTCATATTAATAAAAGTTGAAGCTGGAATATAATCCACACCATCATTATTTCTAAGGTATACAGGCAACATTTTCCATGATGAATTAGTGACCAACCAACTAAACAGCAATAGCACAGATGAAGTGAGTGAATATGATACACAGACATTATTGCACGTCTTTACATGACATCCATCTTTCACCTGTGGTAGTTGACAATCTTAAAAATGTGTTATATAAAGCTTTATAGTAACACTAGTCAACAGAACTAACAGGTGCACTCTTGTTGCTAATGTGATATATAATCATTTTCTGTAGACAGGTATTAACATCATGATGTGATAGCCTTAGGTAGACAGCTAACATAATGATGTGGATGCCTTATGTAGGCGGCTGTCTGTTGAGTGCTCACATCATAAAATATTAATGCCTCTGGTTGAGTGTTCACATATGATATTAATGCCTCTGGTGGAGAACTAACATCAGACAGGGCTTGATGATCTTTGTTTAGCTGGAAATACAAAAACGTCAGGTTAAAATCTATTTGGTGAAGTAACTAGATGACCAGGTTTTAGGGCTGGCCACTTATATGATGTATATTCATGTTGAGAATGCAAGCTCTCTGCACTTGAAAATTTTATATTGTTGAGGAAGGTTACTAATGTCAAGACATAATACAAAGATTTTAAAAATGATTTTTTGTTTTTTGAGCGGTCAAAATCAGACTCTCTCTCCTGGCCTGATAATGCAGCCTTGTTTACATTTCTAATGGGATTCTTCATTGGTTTGGTAGTTATGGTAGGCTTGCAGTCACCAGTTTGGTTGCTCAATTTAAAACTCCAATTAGGCATCATGCGCTAGTTTGAAAATGTGCCAAAAAATTGACCAAACCTTGAATAATCTTAAATATTTAAAAAATTGACAGCATAATTAAAATAAAAGTGGTTATAAAAAACTGGATTATTTGTTTTTTGTCTGAATATTAAAGAGCTGACATATTTGACTGTTTGGTAATTAAAAAAAAAGGGAAAAAAAATTTGGTTTTTTATGTGGTAATGAAGACATAAACAAAAACATCCTGTTCAATAAGCTAGCACACAATATAGGGAAATACCGCATATAAAATAATATTTTTATAATATTAGAAATAGCAGATGTGATACTTTAAAACATGTTGACCCTGACATATTTATATTTGATTAAAAAAATTTACAATTGCAATTAATTTGTTTAGTGAAACATTCTCAAAGTAATTCTGATTTTTTTCAGTCTTAAATTAGTTTTAATACAAATTTTTACAGCTGATTTGATGACAAAATTGAAAAGAAAAAACTTGTCAACACCTGATAAAAGAAACCCATGTGCAATTGTAACAGCTGAACTATAAAAAAACGAAGTTCCTTTTCTGTGTATTTTTTAAAAATTGAAATCAAATGATAAAATGAGATAATAAAAGAAAAGGCACTTGCTATCTAAACTGTCAATTATGGCTACTCAAAGTTAGAGTTATCCTTACGTTTGGTGGCAATGACAGTTCCACCATGGCTGCTGGAGACTGAGACAACAACAAAGGGGTCTTCATCTTGTGGGAACAGCACAGGCTTTGGTAGGTGGCTCTCCTCATCCATTCTTCCTAGACGGCCACGGGAGCATTTGCCCCAAGTGTACACCTGATGGTCTGGTGGAAACAGCAGGCGTCCATCACACATCTTGCAGTATAGCAAGGCTCTTTAAATGTCCACTACACACAAGCTTACCTTAATATTATTTTGTAATGGAAGAGTCATATGTACCCCAGGTAAGGACCCAACTGAAAGTCATATGTACCCCAGGTAAGGGCCCAACTGACAGTCATATGTACCCCAGGTAAGGACCCAACTGACAGTCATGTGTACCACAGGTAAGGAATCAACTGACAGTCATATGTACCCCAGGTAAGGACCCAACTGACAGTCATGTGTACCACAGGTAAGGGCCCAACTGACAGTCATATGTACCCCAGGTAAGGACCCAACTGACAGTCATGTGTACCACAGGTAAGGGCCCAACTGACAGTCATATGTACCACAGGTAAGGGCCCAACTGACAGTCATATGTACCACAGGTAAGGGCCCAACTGACAGTCATATGTACCACAGGTAAGGGCCCAACTGACAGTCATATGTACCACAGGTAAGGGCCCAACTGACAGTCATATGTACCCCAGGTAAGGACCCAACTGACAGTCATATGTACCCCAGGTAAGGGCCCAACTGACAGTCATATGTACCCCAGGTAAGGACCCAACTGAAAGTCATATGTACCACAGGTAAGGACCCAACTGACAGTCATATGTACCCCAGGTAAGGGCCCAACTGACAGTCATATGTACCACAGGTAAGGGCCCAACTGACAGTCATATGTACCACAGGTAAGGACCCAACTGGACAGTCATATGTACCCCAGGTAAGGACCCAACTGAAAGTCATATGTACCACAGGTAAGGACCCAACTGACAGTCATATGTACCACAGGTAAGGGCCCAACTGACAGTCATATGTACCACAGGTAAGGGCCCAACTTTCAGTCATATGTACCACAGGTAAGGGCCCAACTTTCAGTCATATGTACCACAGGTAAGGGCCCAACTGACAGTCATATGTACCACAGGTAAGGACCCAACTGACAGTCATATGTACCACAGGTAAGGGCCCAACTGACAGTCATATGTACCACAGGTAAGGGCCCAACTTTCAGTCATATGTACCACAGGTAAGGGCCCAACTTTCAGTCATATGTACCACAGGTAAGGGCCCAACTGACAGTCATATGTACCACAGGTAAGGGCCCAACTGACAGTCATATGTACCACAGGTAAGGGCCCAACTGACAGTCATATGTACCACAGGTAAGGGCCCAACTGACAGTCATATGTACCACAGGTAAGGACCCAACTGGACAGTCATATGTACCACAGGTAAGGACCCAACTGGACAGTCATATGTACCACAGGTAAGGACCCAACTGACAGTCATATGTACCACAGGTAAGGACCCAACTGACAGTCATATGTACCACAGGTAAGGACCCAACTGGACAGTCGTATGTACCACAGGTAAGGGCCCAACTGACAGTCATATGTACCACAGGTAAGGGCCCAACTGACAGTCATATGTACCACAGGTAAGGACCCAACTGGACAGTCATATGTACCACAGGTAAGGACCCAACTGACAGTCATATGTACCACAGGTAAGGACCCAAACAACAGTCATATGTACCACAGGTAAGGACCCAACTGGACAGTCGAATGTACCACAGGTAAGGACCCAACTGGACAGTCATATGTACCACAGGTAAGGACCCAACTGGACAGTCATATGTACCCCAGGTAAGGACCCAACTTTCAGTTGTATGTACCACAGGTAAGGACCCAACTGACCATCAGCTACAGCCACAGTAAAGATGTCACCGCAGGCAATCATGATGGCCTTGTGTGGAAGTGAGGCCACCAGCTGAGGTCTTCTGTGAGCAGGTTCTGTCTCAACTCCAAGTTGTCCAAACTGGTTGGAACCAAATGTGTAGCAGTCGCCATCAGCTGAAACATGGGGCAAACAGTTGTATGCTGAAACATGGGGCAAACAGTTGTATGCTGAAACATGGGGCAAACAGTTGTATGCTGAAACATGGGGCAAACAGTTGTATTAAAGCCATCGGCTGAAACATGGGGCAAACAGTTGTATGCTGAAACATGGGGAAAACAGTTGTATGCTGAAACATAGGGCAAACAGTTGTATGCTGAAACATGGGGCAAACAGTTGTATGCTGAAACATGGGGCAAACAGTTGTATGCTGAAACATGGGGCAAACAGTTGTATGCTGAAACATGGGGCAAACAGTTGTATGCTGAAACATGGGGCAAACAGTTGTATTAAAGCCATCGGCTGAAACATGGGGCAAACAGTTGTATGCTGAAACATGGGGCAAACAGTTGTATGCTGAAACATTGGGTTAACAGCTGTAAGACCCAAGAAAATGTTACTGTACCTGTAACAACAGCTGAATGTGAGGTGCCCAGTGCCACTAATTTGATGGGAAGGTTTGTAATGGGAGCTGATGACACAGGTGTGAAGCTTGTTGTCTCCTCTACCAAATTTTCTACTGCTCCATCCAAGCTTATCCTGTCCAAGGCTAGTTTGTTGTATCTAAAAGTTGGGGGTTAGAGCAAGGCAAGTTTATTGTATCTAAAAGTTGGGGGTTAGAGCAAGTTTGTTGTATCTAAAAGTTGGGGGTTAGAGCAAGTTTGTTGTATCTAAAAGTTGGGGGTTAGAGCAAGTTTATTGTATCTAAAAGTTGGGGGTTAGAGCAAGTTTGTTGTATCTAAAAGTTGGGGGTTAGAGCAAGTTTATTGTATCTAAAAGTTGGGGGTTAGAGCAAGTTTGTTGTATCTAAAAGTTGGGGGTTAGAGCAAGTTTATTGTATCTAAAAGTTGGAGGTTAGAGCAAGTTTATTGTATCTAAAAAAGTTGGAGCTTATAACAAGGCTAGTTGTATGTAAAAGTTGGAGGTTATAGCAAGTTTGTTGAATCTAAAAGTTGGGGGCTATGACAAGGCTAGTTTGTTGTATCAAAGGAAAAATCTAAGGAATACAGGGATGGGTTCAGCCTAAGTAATACACTTTCATAAAAATCTCTTCCTGAACATTTTTTATTATCTATATTTTTGTCATTTCTTCTCACTGGAGATAACTCGTGGATCTCAATGATTGGTGACATAACAACATGTGACCAAAAACTGTTTCATCCATTCTAAGAAATTCTACTCATTGCAGAGACATTGAGCCTATACTGATATATTAAGTGATGTTTTAACCAAACAAAAGTGTGAGGGGGGGGGGGGGGGACGGGGGGGACGACGACACACCAAAGTGCAGGAGCCTACCTGTTACTGCCAGTAGAGAGAAGAGAATTCTCCAGTGTCAAGATGACTGAGCAATCCATGCCACAATGCACAGAGCAAGGATGGCTTTGACTGGGGACAGACACCAGTTGGGGTGACATGGTACACTCGTAATTACCAAGCCCTAGGCGACCTAAGCAATTACAAGAGAAGGTCAGTCAAGACGAGTTTTTTCTTTGCAGGTAACTCCATGCTAAATTTGTTTCTGTACAAACTTCAATGTAGACATTTGGTTCATACATATACAGTAGGACTCATTTGCTACGAATGCAACCTAATGCGACATACACTACTAATGTGATGTGACTGCCATTACTGCCTTTACCCTACCATCTTTCTATCACAATATTATCATTCAAAAAGCGCTTCTACCCTATTTATGCTAATTAAATATAGTACAAAATTGAGCAAGATTTTCCCTAAAAGTTAAAAGTTTCTAGTGGTTTTATTATTTTATTCTACGTCAAGTTTTGTACAAATTTTAAGCTTCTTTTTGCTTAAACTTCAACATTATCGTGATTTTCAATTTGTATTAAAGAAACCGATAGTTAAATAGATTCTATACTAAGTTAGATATTTAAGCTATTAGAATAAGCAATCAGAAACTATTGTAATTGTGGAATTTTTAAATTGAACACGAACAGAAATGTTACTGAGGCTATTTACTTGAACCACATAATGGCATCACTAAATTAGCCCTAAACAATAATTACTGCTAGAAAACATGTCCAATTATTTTCTTTGCGTTAATTATACAATTCTTTATTTAATTAGTATAGTTTGTGACTTTAATAATTGAGCAAATTATAAAGCTTAAATCTGGGGAAGGTTTTTGCAATAAGCTTTAGTTACAGTTTGATGATACAGGTCACCCATGACCTACCATTGTCTCTCCTTCCCCACAGTTTGATGATACAGGTCACCCATGACCTACCATTGTCTCCCCTTCCCCACAGTTTGATGATACAGGTCACCCATGACCTACCATTGTCTCCCCTTCCCCACAGTTTGATGATACAGGTCACCCATGACCTACCATTGTCTCCCCTTCCCCACAGTTTGATGATACAGGTCACCCATGACCTACCATTGTCTCCCCTTCCCCAGTTTGATGATACAGGTCACCCATGACCTACCATTGTCTCCCCTTCCCCAAGCAAAGACTTCATGTTCATTTGTGACAGCCAGCACATGCGAGGCCCCACAGGAGACCTGGATCACCTCGTAACCCAGCAGAGATTCCACAATTTTGGCCTGCAAGGAAGGAAGCAGTTCACATAGTGAGAACAAAAGGGTAGGCCTAACATCACACAAACATAGAAAGGATAAAAGTATTGAAAGTAAATCAAGATCAAATAGAGTTCAATCAAAAAGGGGGAAAATGTGACCTGTGTGACATCATTACAGTTGCCATGACCCAGGCATCCATTAGCACCACTTCCAAAAGTCATTAAAATTCCACGATCTGTAACAATCAGAAAAAAAAAAAGGTTTTTAAAGGGAGATCACTATAGGGCAGGCGGTAAACAAAAGGTGTACCTGTAAGGCAGGCAGTAAACAAAAGGTGTAAAGGCAGGCAGTAAACAAAAGTTGTACCTGTAACGCAGGCGGTAAACAAAAGGTGTACCTGTAAGGCAGGCAGTAAACAAAAGGTGTACCTGTAAGGCAGGCAGTAAACAAATCCCCACAGGCCACTTGTTGTATAGTGACAGCAGTTTGACCTTCTAGAAAACGTGGCACAAAACTTGGGCTGTCTGTTGAACCAGGCAACAGTGTGTCCGTCCCAACAGCCTGAGGCTACCAAACATTTCATCAAATAAACCGACTGCACCTCCCACACACAAACTTACTGCACCTCCCACACACAAATAAACTGACTGCACCTCCCACACACAAACTTACTGCACCTCCCACACACAAATAAACTGACTGCACCTCCCACACACAAACTTACTGCACCTCCCACACACAAATAAACTGACTGCACCTCCCACACATAAACTGACTGCACCTCCCACACACAAATAAACTGACTGCACCTCTCACACAAACTGACTGCACCTCTCACCCACACACAAATAAACTGACTGCACCTCCCACACACACAAACCGACTGCACCTCCCACACAAACTGACTGCACCCCACACACACAAACTGACTGCACCTCCCACACACAAACTGACTGCACCTCCCACACACATATAAACTTATTGCACCTCCCACACACAAACTGACTGCACCTCCCACACACATATAAACTTATTGCACCTCCCACACACAAACTGACTGCACCTCCCACACACAAACTGACTGCACCTCCCACACACAAATAAACTTATTGCACCTCCCACACGCATTAAAAACTGACTGCACCTCCCACACACATATAAACTTATTGCACCTCCCACACACAAACTGACTGCACCTCCCACAAACAAATAAACTGACTGCACCTCCCACACACAAATAAACTGACTGCACCTCCCACACACAAATAATCTGACTGCACCTCCCACACACAAATAAACTGACTGTACCTCCTACCCACAAATAAAACTGAGTAACCCCCTCTCCCCAATACACTGACTGTACCTCCCAGACAAAAAGCCTCCCATTCTTGGTGAGGGCTGCCCGCTGTGTCCTCCCTGTGGAGACCTGTTCCACCTGCGTCTCTGTGTTGGGGAGGGGCAGTTTGATGGGCAGGTTGATGCCCCCACCCCAGCAGTACACACAGCTCAGGGGCTGGGGCCTTGTGCCATCTGGGGATCACCAGACAACATTTTATCACATCAACAGATGTTGCTATCATCACTCAACTCACATCACCAGATGTTGCTATCATCACTCAAGTCACGTCACCAGATGTTGCTATCATCACTCACGTCACGTCACCAGATGTTGCTATCACCACTCAAGTCACGTCACCAGATGTTGCTATCATCACTCAAGTCACATCACCAGATGTTGCTATCATCACTCAAGTCACATCACCAGATGTTGCTATCATCACTCAACTCACATCAACAGATGTTGCTATCATCACTCAAGTCACATCACCAGATGTTGCTATCATCACTCACGTCACGTCACCAGATGTTGCTATCACCACTCAAGTCACATCACCAGATGTTGCTATCATCACTCAAGTCACATCACCAGATGTTGCTATCATCACTCAAGTCACATCACCAGATGTTGCTATCATCACTCAAGTCACATCACCAGATGTTGCTATCATCACTCAACTCACATCAACAGATGTTGCTATCATCACTCAAGTCACATCACCAGATGTTGCTATCATCACTCAAGTCATGTCACAAGATGTTGCTATCATCACTCAAGACACATCACCAGATGTTGCTATCATCACTCAAGTCACATCACCAGATGTTGCTATCATCACTCAAGTCACATCACCAGATGTTGCTATCATCACTCAAGTCACATCACCAGATGTTGCTATCATCACTCAACTCACATCACCAGATGTTGCTATCATCACTCAACTCACATCACCAGATGTTGCTATCATCACTCAACTCACATCAACAGATGTTGCTATCATCACTCAAGTCACATCACCAGATGTTGCTATCATCACTCAACTCACATCACCAGATGTTGCTATCATCACTCAACTCACATCACCAGATGTTGCTATCATCACTCAAGTCACATCACCAGATGTTGCTATCATCACTCAACTCACATCACCAGATGTTGCTATCATCACTCAACTCACATCAACAGATGTTGCTATTATCACTCAACTCATAAAGTTGACAGTTAACTAAAAAAAATTACCTCTGGAAGTCACATTAAAGTTGACAGTTAACTAAAAAAAAAAATTACCTCTGGAAGTCACATTACCCCGAGAAGTTTGTCGTCCCCGACCAGTTCCTTGTATGCTTGACAGAGGACGATTTATTCTGTGGGGCAGAACAAATCTTGTGTATACAGTCATTAGTATTTCTCTTATGGGGCATAATAAAGTCATTAGCATTTCTATTATGGGGCATAATAAAGTCATTAGCATTTCTCTTATGGGGCATAATAAAGTCATTAGTATTTCTCTTATGGGGCATAATAAAGTCATTAGTATTTCTCTTATGGGGCATAATAAAGTCATTAGTATTTCTCTTATGGGGCATAATAAAGGCATTAGCATTTCTATTATGGGGCATAATAAAGTCTTTAGTATTTCTCTTATGGGGCATAATAAAGTCATTAGTATTTCTATTATGGGGCATAATAAAGTCATTAGCATTTCTATTATGGGGCATAATAAAGTCATTAGCATTTCTATTATGGGGCATAATAAAGTCATTAGCATTTCTCTTATGGGGCATAATAAAGTCATTAGCATTTCTCTTATGGGGCATAATAAAGTCATTAGCATTTCTCTTATGGGGCATAATAAAGTCATTAGCATTTCTATTATGGGGCATAATAAAGTCATTAGTATTTCTCTTATGGGGCATAATAAAGGCATTAGCATTTCTCTTATGGGGCATAATAAAGTCATTAGCATTTCTCAAACGGGCATAAAGTGTATAAAATGATTTGCATTTCTCATAAGGGGCATAATAAAGTGACTAGCATTTCTCACATGGGGCATAATAAAGTGATTAGCATTTCTCACATGGGGCATAATAAAGTGATTAGCATTTCTCAGACGGGCATAATAAAGTGATTAGCATTTCTCATAAGGGGCATAATAAAGTGATTAGCATTTCTCAGACGGGCATAATAAAGTGATTAGCATTTCTCAAAAGGGGCATAATAAATGTGAAGAGAAGAAAGGAGAAAAATGTCAGCTAAAACTGGAGCTAACCTGACACAAGGCACTTTGCCAGTATCTGTGTGGAGGTTCATGATGGTGTTGATGATAATTGGTTGGGCCATGATCTGATTGATTGTGGGCCTCTTGGCTGGGTCCAGGTGCAGCATGCTGAGGATCAGGCCCCGCAGCTGGGGGCTGTAGTGGGACGAGATTGGCGAGAAAGTTCCTCGCATGATCTTCAGTATCAGGGCTGGCAAGTTCTGGGGAACATTTGGACAAGCTGGTTAGTTCTGGGGAACATTTGGACAAGTTTATTCATTCTGGGGAACATTTGGACAAGCTGGTAAGTTCTGGGGAACATTTGGACAAGCTGGTTAGTTCTGGGGAACATTAGGACAAGCTGGTTAGTTCTGGGGAACATTTGGACAAGCTAGTTAGTTCTGGGGAACATTAGGACAAGCTGGTTAGTTCTGGGGAACATTTGGACAAGCTGGTTAGTTCTGGGGAACATTAGGACAAGCTGGTTAGTTCTGGGGAACATTAGGACAAGCTGGTTAGTTCTGGGGAACATTTGTACAAGCTGGTTAGTTCTGGGGAACATTAGGACAAGCTGGTTAGTTCTGGGGAACATTTGTACAAGCTGGTTAGTTCTGGGGAACATTTGTACAAGTTTATTCATTCTGGGGAACATTAGGACAAGTTTATTCATTCTGGGGAACATTTGGACAAGCTGGTTAGTTCTGGGAAACATTAGGACAAGCTGGTTAATTCTGGGGAACATTTGGACAAGCTGGCAAGTTCTGGGGAACATTAGGACAAGCTGGTTAGTTCTGGGGAACATTTGTACAAGCTGGTTAGTTCTGGGGAACATTTGTACAAGTTTATTCATTCTGGGGAACATTAGGACAAGTTTATTCATTCTGGGGAACATTTGGACAAGCTGGTTAGTTCTGGGGAACATTAGGACAAGCTGGTTAGTTCTGGGGAACATTTGTACAAGCTGGTTAGTTCTGGGGAACATTTGTACAAGTTTATTCATTCTGGGGAACATTAGGACAAGTTTATTCATTCTGGGGAACATTTGGACAAGCTGGTTAGTTCTGGGAAACATTAGGACAAGCTGGTTAATTCTGGGGAACATTTGGACAAGCTGGCAAGTTCTGGGGAACATTAGGACAAGCTGGTTAGTTCTGGGGAACATTTGTACAAGCTGGTTAGTTCTGGGGAACATTTGTACAAGTTTATTCATTCTGGGGAACATTAGGACAAGTTTATTCATTCTGGGGAACATTTGGACACGCTGGTTAGTTCTGGGAAACATTTGTCAAATATCTGAAATGGCCATGATCTTGTCAAATATTAGGCCGGGCCAGATGATACAACATAGATAGCATTGTTGGTTTACTTACAGCTGCCTCAAAAGCTCTCTTCAGACTGGCCAGCTCGTACAATACACATCCCAGGGCCCAGATATCACTTTTCTGGTTGTATCTTTTTAAAGTCAGGACTCAATCATTGTGCATACACTTTACATACATTAATGCATACAATGTTGATCATTTCATAACTTTGAAAAAATTAAAATTGACAAAAGCAAAAATAAGCTTTAGCATCCATTAACAATTGACCAAAGATACGGTTTGCCTTCACATAGTTCTGGAGAGATGTAGCAGGGTGTCCCGACTACCTACACAAAGAGAAAAATAAAAGATACATACACTTATAAACTGTTTTAAAGATTAGTTATGGAGAAATATAACCTACAGCAATAGACATGACACAAAGATGATTGACCATAATACAGGAGACGGAAGAAAATGTGCTGACACAAAAGATGACTTACAGTATATGCCTTGCTTTTGCTGCTGAGAACCTTTGAAATACCAAAATCTCCTATCTTGACAATTTCTTTCTTCTTGTCTAGCAAAATGTTTTGAGTCTTTAAATCTCTGTGAAGGATTTGCTTGGAGTGAACATGTTGCAGTGACAGCAGCATTTGAGCCAGAAATCTTAGAATGTCCTGGACAATAGAGCAAGCAATGGGAATGAGGTTAGCATCAGAGAGTTGATGGCCAATACTACAATAGAGCAAGCAATGGGAATGAGGTTAGCACCAGAGAGTTGATGGCCAATGGGAATGAGGTTAGCACCAGAGAGTTGATGGCCAATGGGAATGAGGTTAGCACCAGAGAGTTGATGGCCAATGGGAATGAGGTTAGCACCAGAGAGTTGATGGCCAATGGGAATGAGGTTAGCACCAGAGAGTTGATGGCCAATACTACAATAGAGCAAGCAATGGGAATGAGGTTAGCACCAGGGAGTTGATGGCCAATGGGAATGAGGTTAGCACCAGAGAGTTGATGGCCAATGGGAATGAGGTTAGCACCAGAGAGTTGATGGCCAATGGGAATGAGGTTAGCACCAGAGAGTTGATGGCCAATGGGAATGAGGTTAGCACCAGAGAGTTGATGGCCAATGGGAATGAGGTTAGCACCAGAGAGTTGATGGCCAATGGGAATGAGGTTAGCACCAGAGAGTTGATGGCCAATAGAGCAAGCAATGGGAATGAGGTTAGCACCAGAGAGTTGATGGCCAATGGAGCAAGCAATGGGAATGAGGTTAGCACCAGAGAGTTGATGGCCAATGGGAATGAGGTTAGCACCAGAGAGTTGATGGCCAATACTACAATAGAGCAAGCAATGGGAATGAGGTTAGCACCAGAGAGTTGATGGCCAATGGAGCAAGCAATGGGAATGAGGTTAGCACCAGAGAGTTGATGGCCAATGGGAATGAGGTTAGCACCAGAGAGTTGATGGCCAATGGGAATGAGGTTAGCACCAGAGAGTTGATGGCCAATGGGAATGAGGTTAGCACCAGAGAGTTGATGGCCAATGGGAATGAGGTTAGCACCAGAGAGTTGATGGCCAATAGAGCAAGCAATGGGAATGAGGTTAGCACCAGAGAGTTGATGGCCAATGGAGCAAGCAATGGGAATGAGGTTAGCACCAGAGAGTTGATGGCCAATGGGAATGAGGTTAGCACCAGAGAGTTGATGGCCAATACTACAATAGAGCAAGCAATGGGAATGAGGTTAGCACCAGAGAGTTGATGGCCAATGGGAATGAGGTTAGCACCAGAGAGTTGATGGCCAATGGGAATGAGGTTAGCACCAGAGAGTTGATGGCCAATGGGAATGAGGTTAGCACCAGAGAGTTGATGGCCAATACTACAATAGAGCAAGCAATGGGAATGAGGTTAGCACCAGGGAGTTGATGGCCAATGGGAATGAGGTTAGCACCAGAGAGTTGATGGCCAATGGGAATGAGGTTAGCACCAGAGAGTTGATGGCCAATGGGAATGAGGTTAGCACCAGAGAGTTGATGGCCAATGGGAATGAGGTTAGCACCAGAGAGTTGATGGCCAATGGGAATGAGGTTAGCACCAGAGAGTTGATGGCCAATGGGAATGAGGTTAGCACCAGAGAGTTGATGGCCAATAGAGCAAGCAATGGGAATGAGGTTAGCACCAGAGAGTTGATGGCCAATGGAGCAAGCAATGGGAATGAGGTTAGCACCAGAGAGTTGATGGCCAATGGGAATGAGGTTAGCACCAGAGAGTTGATGGCCAATACTACAATAGAGCAAGCAATGGGAATGAGGTTAGCACCAGAGAGTTGATGGCCAATGGAGCAAGCAATGGGAATGAGGTTAGCACCAGAGAGTTGATGGCCAATGGGAATGAGGTTAGCACCAGAGAGTTGATGGCCAATGGGAATGAGGTTAGCACCAGAGAGTTGATGGCCAATGGGAATGAGGTTAGCACCAGAGAGTTGATGGCCAATGGGAATGAGGTTAGCACCAGAGAGTTGATGGCCAATAGAGCAAGCAATGGGAATGAGGTTAGCACCAGAGAGTTGATGGCCAATGGAGCAAGCAATGGGAATGAGGTTAGCACCAGAGAGTTGATGGCCAATGGGAATGAGGTTAGCACCAGAGAGTTGATGGCCAATACTACAATAGAGCAAGCAATGGGAATGAGGTTAGCACCAGAGAGTTGATGGCCAATGGAGCAAGCAATGGGAATGAGGTTAGCACCAGAGAGTTGATGGCCAATGGGAATGAGGTTAGCACCAGAGAGTTGATGGCCAATGGGAATGAGGTTAGCACCAGAGAGTTGATGGCCAATAGAGCAAGCAATGGGAATGAGGTTAGCACCAGAGAGTTGATGGCCAATGGGAATGAGGTTAGCACCAGAGAGTTGATGGCCAATGGGAATGAGGTTAGCACCAGAGAGTTGATGGCCAATGGGAATGAGGTTAGCACCAGAGAGTTGATGGCCAATGGGAATGAGGTTAGCACCAGAGAGTTGATGGCCAATAGAGCAAGCAATGGGAATGAGGTTAGCACCAGAGAGTTGATGGCCAATGGAGCAAGCAATGGGAATGAGGTTAGCACCAGAGAGTTGATGGCCAATGGGAATGAGGTTAGCACCAGAGAGTTGATGGCCAATAGAGCAAGCAATGGGAATGAGGTTAGCACCAGAGAGTTGATGGCCAATGGGAATGAGGTTAGCACCAGAGAGTTGATGGCCAATGGGAATGAGGTTAGCACCAGAGAGTTGATGGCCAATACTACAATAGAGCAAGCAATGGGAATGAGGTTAGCACCAGAGAGTTGATGGCCAATAGAGCAAGCAATGGGAATGAGGTTAGCACCAGAGAGTTGATGGCCAATGGGAATGAGGTTAGCATCAGAGAGTTGATGGCCAATAGAGCAAGCAATGGGAATGAGGTTAGCATCAGAGAGTTGATGGCCAATGGGAATGAGGTTAGCACCAGAGAGTTGATGGCCAATGGGAATGAGGTTAGCACCAGAGAGTTGATGGCCAATGGGAATGAGGTTAGCACCAGAGAGTTGATGGCCAATACTACAATAGAGCAAGCAATGGGAATGAGGTTAGCACCAGAGAGTTGATGGCCAATAGAGCAAGCAATGGGAATGAGGTTAGCACCAGAGAGTTGATGGCCAATGGGAATGAGGTTAGCACCAGAGAGTTGATGGCCAATGGAGCAAGCAATGGGAATGAGGTTAGCATCAGAGAGTTGATGGCCAATAGAGCAAGCAATGGGAATGAGGTTAGCACCAGAGAGTTGATGGCCAATGGGAATGAGGTTAGCATCAGAGAGTTGAGGTGGATTTCATACCACCCTCACATTTATATTCACACATTTTACTTATTTAACAGGTACAGTTAACTTAACATGACAAAGAAAATTTTTAATTTACCTCCTCTTCTAACAAACAGCCATTTCTGCTTTGTAAATAATCAAACAAGGTTCCACCTGAATAAAAAGTCCCAAATAAAATCTAAGAACAGTTGGCATTGGTGGAAAAAAAATTAAAATTATAAAAAAAATTAAAAACTGCTCTACGTTAAAGTTCAATCAAATTTAAACCTGCTCTGAGTTAAAATTCAATAAAGTTTAAAACCATAATATGTTTAAGTTTAACAAAGTTTGAAACCGCTCTAAGTAAAAGTTAAATCCTTATTCCACAAAGATTTAAGTGTAACAGCAGTCTAGGATTAAGAAACTTGAGCATACTCCAAAACTATCATCACACTAAGTACCTGGAGCATACTCCATAACTATCATCACACCAAGTACCTTGAGCATACTCCATAACTATCATCACACTATTTACCTTGAGCATACACCATAACTATCATCAAACTATTTACCTTGAGCATACTCCATAACTATCATCACACTAAGTACCTTGAGCATACTCCATAACTATCATCACACTAAGTACCTGGAGCATACTCCATAACTATCATCACACTAAGTACCTGGAGCATACTCCATAACTATCATCACACTAAGTACCTTGAGCATACTCCATAACTATCATCACACTAAGTACCTTGAGCATACTCCATAACTATCATCACACTAAGTACCTTGAGCATACTCCAAAACTATCATCACACTAAGTACCTGGAGCATACTCCATAACTATCATCACACCAAGGGCTACAGGACATTACCCCCCTGGATATTTCCCCCCCGTATTTACCCCCCGGAGCAATTACCCCCTGTTAATTACCCCCCCCCCCCCCCGGGAAATTACCCCCCCCCCCCCTCTCAAGTTAGAATCCTAACTCTAACTAGAATTTTATACCTACATGCTACTTTAATCCAAACCTTAAGAAAAAGACCAAAATCTAAGCATCCACCTCAGCCTAAAACTTCACACAAAACCAAAACCAAAGCTAGACACAACCCTAACCCTAACACTAGCTCTAACCCTAATTCTAGCCCTAACCCTAACCCTAGCCCTAACCCTAACCCTAACCTTAGCCCTAACCCTAACCCTTGCCCTAAACCTAACCCTAAACCTAACTCTAACCCTGTCCGGGGGGGGGGGGGGGGTAATGTCCTACTGGGCGGGGGGTAATTGACAGGGGGTTAATTGACAGGGGGGGTAATTACTCTGGGGGGTAATGTCGGGGGGGAAATATCCGGGGGGTAATTGACAGGGGGGAAATGCCCTGTTCCCCACACCAAGTACCTTGAGCATACTCCATAACTATCATCACACTAAGTACCTTGAGCATATTCCATAACTATCATCACACTAAGTACCTTGAGCATACTCCATAACTATCATCACACTAAGTACCTTGAGCATACTCCATAACTATCATCACACTAAGTACCTTGAGCATACTCCAAAACTATCATCACACTAAGTACCTGGAGCATACTCCATAACTATCATCACACTAAGTACCTGGAGCATACTCCATAACTATCATCACACTAAGTACCTGGAGCATACTCCATAACTATCATCACACTAAGTACCTCGAGTATACTCCATAACTATCATCACACTATTTACCTTGAGCATACTCCATAACTATCATCAAGGCTTTATCCTCCAAAAAATTTTCATAGTACTGTATGATATTTGGATGGTGTAACATAGAGAGCACTTTGACTTCATTCAGCGCAGCTTGACGCTCATCTTTTGTCATCTGCTCCACTGGAATTTGTTTTATGATAACATGCTTGCGCTCGCTTAGATGAACACAAAGATGGACAGTTCTGAGAAAAAGTATTGTTTGATAATGACTTGCCCAGGATTTGGAAGTATTAAGATAACATTTCATTTAAAGAAAACACGAATCTCTGAGTCTTTGAATACTTTGATGTGTGGCATTTTGAAACAGTTTGTATGAGCACATTGTTAATGTTGGTCTCAAGAATATTTAACAAAGACGAATGAATTAAATATGTATAAAACCATACATAAAGATATCTACTTTTTTTTTCAAGCTTTATAATTCCTGTCATGTGTTGCTTTAGAAATGTTTATAGTATTTACCATTCTTGTCAACCACCCAGTGCCATGTGACCAAACACTCTGCTGTGCCAAAACGTTGTGTAGATCAGCACAGTGATTCAGTCAGACGTCAGACTGCGCATTAATTTTTATTTTTGTTTGATTTTTAAAAATGTATGGCCAGCTTTATTAGGAGTTGTTACAATACATGTCATAAATTTAAATAAACATCAAGATTTCAGGTATACAGCTCAGGTTCAATCACATACTCACATATAGATCTATAAATTTATATTATATAGTAGCGATGCTCACAAACCTAAAATGAGTGGTCGTTGCTAACAACAATATGGCTACCTAACCTGGCATACGATTGGAGAATTTTTTTTGCTTTGTTCAAGTCACTATCTTAACATTAACTTTAAAAATATTAATCTCGCGAAAAATGGTGGGTTTTCTGTGTAATCTAAGTTATTTTTAGATGATAGTATTGTCTATGCCAGGACATTTTTTTTTTATTTGCTCCCGATAATGTAGACCAAACGTAAAAATTGGTCAACTTTGAGCCTTGTAAAAATTTTAAATACTAACCTAGACTCAACCAAATTGGGTCTGGTGTGTGAGCAATTATTAGATTAAACTTGCTATGAAAAAAAAAGGAAGTTTTTGATTGAATCATGGTGAAATTTGAACCATAAGAAAGTCACCAAAAACATTTCCTTTTAGACATGACTTCATTGCCATTGAGAAAAAGGCTGGTATGCTCTGTTGCTAGGCTATTGTTTTTTTTTATTTTAATGGGTACTTTTTATTTGTCTATTTTTTTTCACGTAATTAGACGTAATTAGGCTAATTAAGCTTAATTATCAGTCTTTCAACTGGGCAATGGGATAATAGATATTTGTTTAGACAATAAAAGCCCCCATACCACAATTATGGAAATCAGTGAGAGCTGGCGTACTAAACTAGAATTAGCATTAGCGGACCTATCAATTAAATTACTATATTTACTTATTTAATTATGTATCGTGCTTTTAAATTTCACATAGCCTAATTAATTTTTGTAAATTTCACTTTGTTTTTAGCCTTTGGCCTAGGCTTACATTACTAATTAGTAAATAAGTACATGGAATAGGTCATGTGTGTTGGCCTAGGCTTACATTACTAATTAGTAAATAAGTACATGGAATAGGTCATGTGTGTTGGCCTAGGCTTACATTACTAATTAGTAAATAAGTACATGGAATAGGTCATGTGTGTTGGCCTAGGCTTACATTACTAATTAGTAAATAAGTACATGGAATAGGTCATGTGTGTGCTGTGGCGGGCGAGGCTGCGCTCGCTAACTAAACAGCGCGAGCGAGCAAGCTGTCTGCCGTGCGTGGTCCTTGACGATGTCTCTAATGCATTTTTCACACTCTCGTGTGATTAATTTTAATGCGATGACATTTTTAAAAAGAAAAATCTATCAAATCAACATAATATGTTATAGGGCCTACTCCGTTAAGTAAATATTAATTTGGGGGTAGGCCAAATAATAGAAATGGAGTAACGAAATCAAATGGGCTACCTTGTACAGTCTGTACAGATTGCATCTTCAGACTGATATGAGGTTGTCACGGAATTTTTTTTCCTCAACTGACGTAGGTGGCAAAAAAAATTGATCAATAAATTAAGATCCAAATGAGGTAGTACCATCAAATAAAGTGTTTAATATATTAGATATTGATCTATATTTTTCATTGGTAATGTTTAAATGGAAATATAATGAGATTTACAATTTAGTGAGCATCGCTATTATAGTGATTAGTATTATATAGATCTATCATAGAAAAATAAAAATAAACGTCGAGATTTCAATGGACACCAGTGAGTTGACGAAAATCCTTCCGTAATGTTGTTGACATGGAATAAAAATGTGCTTTTTTAGATTTAGGACCATAAAAATAATAAAAGATACAATTTTATTAAAAACTTAAGCCTAAAATTAATTCAGAAATTTAATATTTTTAAAATCAATGCTATACAAGTTGCAGATCCAGAGAACTTGAAAATAATTTGTAGAGTTTAAGGCTACATTTCTATTTATTTTCATCAAGCCTAAGTTATAACCCGATGTTTCACTTTTGTAAGACAAACATTGATTGGCTGTAAAGGAACTCCATGATCGATTTCTGACAGCCCCACTTTATAGTGATTTTGTTTACAAAACTTTGCAGATCAAGTTTTTAAATAACAATGCAAATTTAAACACCATGACCTAGTTTTTCTATTTTTAGCTTACAATGTGTACAATAAAATTTATGGCGGCCTATCCAATAGCAGGATGCCATTGTGTATGTCGCCATTACACGTGAAAACCAAATTGTTTTTGCTTTTTTTTTTTATTTTTATTTAGTTACCGAAAATATTAAAAACATCAAATACATCCAATCTTTAGTAAAGTCCGAAAAAAAACAGACAGACAGGATTTTATAACCATATTAATTGTAACAACGCCGTGCAAGATTTTTAAATTAATTTATGGACCTCTCAAATACCTTTGAGACATTTCTCGCTGGTGTCCATTATAAATCTGTTCATTGATAGCCCAAATAACTTAGCTCAACTTTGCGGTACAATATCTTTGAAAGTATTTAGGCCGATGCTAGCCGGAATAAGATACGCATGCGCAATGGAGAGAAACTATGACTTGCCTTCGCGGCGATGTTTTCTATGGTACTGCGCATGCGTGTGTTTACAGCTGCAGAACCCTAACACCAACTCTAATCCTATCCCTAATCCTATCCCTAACCCTAATCCTACCCCAAACCCTCATTCTAGCCCTAACCCTAGGTCACTGCGCATGCGCAGAGCTATCTTTTGCCGACTAAGTGGAAGTATTTAAGGTAATCTATCGTTTTGGGTACGTAAAATCGCCCGCGGCTATTTATGTACGAAAACGTTACCTCATTGTCAAGGCTTTAATAAAAGTATATTGTCATACTTTTGTGTCAAATATTATAGATAAATGAATAATAAACCTAAATCAATGGCTAAATATATCGATATAGGCCAGAAATTAACTTAAAACAGCAGTGTCGGAGAGCAAGATTTGCTATATAAACAGCAGCCATTTGTAAAATAGAGTGGCTTCCCCCTGAATCTGGCGCTAAAAGCTTATAAAAATAAAACTTAGACAAGATGGCTGCTATAGTAAATGAGCATGGTTGCATCTGTTGGAAACATCGCTAGTCTTCATTTATTACGGAAAAGTTTTAATTCAATTGTTTAAAAACAGGTACATAAATGAATGGCCGCATTTGCGCGGTTCGCTCCGCGTTACGCGTAAGGCCGCCTTTGCGCAGTTCGCTCCGCGTTACGCTTAATCTTTACCCTAGGTGGCACGCGATCTAAAAAAAAACAGATATCAGGACTGCCCGATTTTTTTTTTCGTGGTAACAATTTAATGTTGACATAGATCTAGATCGAGTTTAAGTGTATTTAGATATCTATATTATTTCAACACCTAAGAGTCTAGTACTTGTAAAAAAACAGTACAGTGTAGTGTCAAGGAAAGTTTGTGAGGTCAAATGGGTCAGATGATAGTCCTAGACCTAGCAGCAACCTAGCTAAAGCAAACTGTCCTTTAACCTTTAGGCCAAGCATGCGTGATAGTAGTAGATCTAAGTCTATATTATTTATCCTTTAAAAAAATTCAATTTGCTTGAGGGGGGAGGGGGGTTGGAGGAAGAGAGAAGTGAAGACAGACGATCTCGAGTGAACGTCTATGACTTATGCTTTAGGCCTGCTGAACTCAGTGACCTCGCCAACCGTGGGCTGTGGTGGGATTTTCCACTCACGGGATAGTAAACGTAAGGCAAGCAAGCAAGCACGACAGTGACGATGTTTGGAAATTTTATTAAAAAAAAAAATCATAATCTACGTCATATTTTCAACATGAAAAAAAATGTAAAAAAAATAATGTGAACCCCGGGTTCGAACTCTGAACTCCGGGTCTATGAACTTCAGACTACAGCTGGCACACTGTTGACTCAACCACAGAGGATGTGATAGAGCCCTCAAAAATAAGCATTTTAAATTGCAAGATGACAAATCGAACCTGCGAGATGCGTAGTATTTTCTTTAGGGGCCACGCTTAGCGAGACGCGTAGTCACTTCGTAAATGAATCAAGGAAACATTTTTGAATTTTTTAAAACATAAATCCTCCTCAAAATGTGAAATAATTATTAAAATTTAAGGAGTCACCTGTTTTTCACATTACAAATCGCGGGCGATTTTACGTACCCAAAACGATAGATTTTTATTATAGGCCTATTTTGAACAATTTGAATTATTTTGACAATGAACCTTGAGTGCTAGATCTATATAGTATATAGTATATATACTATATAGAAATCTGCATGAACATTTAATCTATTCTAGAATTCTTTTACCAAGTTTCTCTGTTGTAGTTTAAAAATTAAACTTTAAAGTAAAGTTAAACTTTTAACTTTTTAAACTTTTTTTTACTTACCCGTATGCGCCTCTTCCAACAACTCTAATTTTTTCATATTTTTCCATTATTAATTAATAATTAGATTTAGTCTAGATCTAGATCATTAGCCCTAACAATGTTTTATTCTTCATTTTTTTTTATATGAAGAACTTATCTAGATCTAGATCTAGAACTGATTTTATATATCATCCATAATAAATTAATTAATAATCATTGGCAAAGAAATATGTTTTGGTGCAATTTGTAAACATTAGCAGAAGTAAAAAAACAAGCTAAAAGCACCGGGACTTTTTGCGAAACGCAAAACAATTAGATGTAGATTTAGATCCACTTGTTTATATTTAACATTAAAGCTGTTCGAAAAATCAAAATAATAGTTATAAAAATAAGGAGATTTTTTTCTAGGTCCTTTTACCATCTATATATTTTAAGCTTCATTACACAGAGAAATTTTGCAAGAAAGGTGTAGAATTTGTGCCACGAACATCAGTTTCTTAAAAACTACTACTACTCTTCAATGTTATTTTAGTAGTTTTACTAGATCTACTCCTTAGATCTTGAATCTGGATGAAGTTCTAGTCTACAACTTGAATCAAGATCCTAACCACCTGATTTTCCCCTAGCTCTTCTTAATCTATAGGCCTACTGTGATACTCTAGATTTAGATCTAGAGGGAACCTAGATCTATCGGATGGCGGCTCTCGTCGGAAGAAGAGTGGCACTGCAAAAAACCTTGCAAAAAATTATCACAGTGGTACTGGTAACTTTAAATTAACTAATAACTTTCTTGTCTTAAATTTTTAAAAATAACTTAAATTAGGCATAGGCCTAATTAAAAAAAAAAGGTAAACCTCCATTTTAGCGTATTTTATTACCCGCTTCATGTTCATCTCCAGTTGAGTGTATTTTATTACGAAGTGTCTACTCGGAATAAGATTTTTCGGCAAAAGATAGTTCTGCGCATGCGCAGTGACCTATGGCTAGGGTTAGGGCTAGAATGAGGGTTAGGGGTAGGATTAGGGATAGGGTTAGGGATAGGATTAGGGCTAGGGTTATGGATAGGAATAGGGATAGGGTTAAGGATAGGGTTAAGGATAGGATTAGGGTTGGTATTAGGGTTCTGCGGTTGTAAACACACGCATGCGCAGTACCATCGAAAACATCGCCGCTAAGTCGTAGTTTCTCTCCATTGCGCATGCGTATCGCATGCGTATCTTATTCCGACTAGAATCGGCTATTTTATTATAGCGTACCCGTCCCTGCGCGATGCCGCGGGGATAAAAGTAAGTCTGACGTAATATATAAGACGGTTTTTTATCAATGTGTTACCAATCCTATCTTCTTAGACGTGTGACCTTGTTTTCTAAAGCTGAGTTAGTTAAATGTAAACAATGCCTGTGCTTGGATCATAACTATCGGGACACGGGTTTACCTACACTACCGCGTGAAAACCTTGAGTGTGCGTTAATCACTCAGCGAAATATTGAGGTAGAAGACACTTTGGTGACCACCCATGTGTCAAGGACGTAGAGGGGCGCTCTTTGGAGCCCCCAGTTACACTTGCGTACGGCCCCTGGCTATTTAAAACTAACATAGGCGCCATCGTGCTATTAGTATAACCCAGAGTGCCAAATAGTATCCTGTTAACAATTATGCAGATTGCGTCAATCGCTAAAGTGACACAAATGAACAGGATTTTTTCTTTAACATGTAAAAAAATTATTTGACGTGTTATAAGCATCAGTTTGGCTGACGCAATATGTTAGCGTTACTAATGGTCTATTATTAGATGCTCGATCTCAATTACTGATTGGATTGTCTAAAAATAAATGCTAGTTGCATCATTTGCAAAGTGACAAAACTTTTTGGATTTTTTTACGGACAAAAAGAAACATCCCAGTTAATAATCCAAACTTGGTTAATTTTTCTGATTATTAAAATAAAACAAATTACAGGGTCCTCAAAAGCCCATGTGAGCCTTTGGGGGCCGAAACTAAAATTTGTGTTTGCAGCCAAATCGCCCCCTACCAGGGCACCGGCGGACACGCCTGATTCAATTTAATGAGCGACTGTAACGCCCCATCTTATCCATTGTCTATCACACTGTTTAGACCGAACGTAGTTGCCATAGCGCTCACGGGAAAGATCAGGGTGCCACATCGCATCCATGTAAAATTAAATCCCCTTCCCCACCACCCCCACCCTCCCCCACCCCAGAAACCTTCTCCGTTATTATAATAAAATACGCTCAACTGGAGGTAAACAAGAAGCGGAGAATAAAATACGCTAAAATGGAGTTTTACAAAATAAAAATTCATAGCCCTAATTTAAAATGTTTGTTAGTATGGTTATTTTTATAATTTATTATTAAGTCAATAGGTCCATAGTCTAGAATAAAGTACTGCGTGCGGTAAAACTACCGCTGTGATCACCCTCCTGTTTTTTGCTCAATGTTAATAATAGTATGAATATAAAATATAGGGTAAAACTTCATTTTAGCGTATTTTATTCCCCGCTTCACGATCACCTCCAGTTTTATTATTTTATTTAAAACAGAACCGAAACACACAAAAACGTTGTTAATAATTGTCCTTCAAGAGCTACTGAAAGTGTGCCCTAACCCTAATCCTAGTCCTACCATTCACCGAACCCTATTTTTAACCATAAAAATAGTTGAGATTATAATAATACTACTAACAACCTAATACACCAATTTTTGCAAGAGTCTATTTTTAGACATTGGTATCCTCAATAGATAAATAGATAAACAGAACATTAAGTTGATCAAGTAAGGATGTTTGGAAATTTTGAATAATTTTTTTTAAAATTAAAATTTAGATTAAAAAAAATTTCTAAACAAAAACACCAAACAAAATAAAATAAAAAAGACTTCAGATTCCAGCTCAGAGCTACTGGGTCAGTTCACACACTATTCTGTTTACTCTGCCACGCCTTGGATGTGTTGGAATTAAAAATGTCTTTCATTTTCTTAATGCAAGACGTTATATATCTTGATTGCAGACATAATTTATTAATTGTTTTTGAAAAATGTAACATTAGTATTAGAATGTATTACTAATTACTATACTACTAATATCCCTATTTCACCAGCTTTAAAGCCGAGTTTGAAGATTTTTGGTTTTTAGACCAGTAAATTAATTCAAATTAAAATCTCATTTTTAAAATCAGATTATAATTAAATTGAATTATTTTCCCAGAAGCAAGGACAAAGTTTTTCTGCGGGCCTTCCCAAACAGCTTGTGTGCTGCCAATATCACTGTCGTCATGGAACTCTACTCTCATCACTGCAGTCTCTTAGTTTTAAAAGGGACTTTCAAACAACAAAAGGTATCAGATTTTAATTGATTGCATGCTTATCCGTTTTTGTTGATTTCATGGTTATGATATGATTTTATTGATTATTTGGCTGCTTAAGTAATGATAATGAAATGATGTTTAGTTGAGTTGATGATAGTAGAGCCAACATGCTGTGTATCCTAGACCACCATTAGAGCTGGGAGCACTGAGCTTGCTACTATTGTCTACCTCTGCCAGAGAAAACATTAACATTGCTGTGTGAGCCATTTAGTTTGTCACACCTGTGAGTGGGCTTTTCATAGAGATGCTCAAACATGTTCAGGTCAATAATCCAACAGCTTTTCATGTAACTAGGTCAAGTATTGATTGACTAATGAATATATACCCTTCTTGAAATGCTATGAGCATGTTTTGTTGTCTCCCTTACTGAAATGTTATGATCATGTTTTGTTGTCTCCCTTATTGAAATGCTATGAATATGTTTTGTTGTCTCCCTTATTGAAATGTTATGAGCATGTTTTGTTGTCTCCCTTATTGAAATGTTATGAGCTTGTTTTGTTGTCTCCCTTATTGAAATGTTATGAGCTTGTTTTGTTGTCTCCCTTATTGAAATGTTATGAGCATGTTTTGTTGTCTCCCTTACTGAAATGTTATGAGCATGTTTTGTTGTCTCCCTTATTGAAATGTTATGAGCTTGTTTTGTTGTCTCCCTTATTGAAATGTTATGAGCTTGTTTTGTTGTCTCCCTTATTGAAATGTTATGAGCATGTTTTGTTGTCTCCCTTATTGAAATGTTATGAGCATGTTTTGTTGTCTCCCTTATTGAAATGTTATGAGCATGTTTTGTTGTCTCCCTTATTGAAATGTTATGAGCATGTTTTGTTGTCTCCCTTATTGAAATGTTATGAGCATGTTTTGTTGTCTCCCTTATTGAAATGTTATGAGCATGTTTTGTTGTCTCCCTTATTGAAATGTTATGAGCATGTTTTGTTGTCTCCCTTATTGAAATGTGATGAGCATGTTTTGTTGTCTCCCTTATTGAAATGTTATGAGCATGTTTTGTTGTCTCCCTTATTGAAATGTTATGAGCATGTTTTGTTGTCTCCCTTATTGAAATGTTATGAGCATGTTTTGTTGTCTCCCTTATTGAAATGTTATGAGCATGTTTTGTTGTCTCCCTTATTGAAATGTTATGAGCATGTTTTGTTGTCTCCCTTATTGAAATGTTATGAGCATGTTTTGTTGTCTCCCTTACTGAAATGTTATGAGCTTGTTTTGTTGTCTCCCTTATTGAAATGTTATGAGCATGTTTTGTTGTCTCCCTTATTGAAATGTTATGAGCTTGTTTTGTTGTCTCCCTTATTGAAATGTTATGAGCATGTTTTGTTGTCTCCCTTATTGAAATGTTATGAGCATGTTTTGTTGTCTCCCTTATTGAAATGTTATGAGCATGTTTTGTTGTCTCCCTTACTGAAATGTTATGAGCTTGTTTTGTTGTCTCCCTTATTGAAATGTTATGAGCTTGTTTTGTTGTCTCCCTTATTGAAATGTTATGAGCATGTTTTGTTGTCTCCCTTATTGAAATGTTATGAGCATGTTTTGTTGTCTCCCTTATTGAAATGTTATGAGCATGTTTTGTTGTCTCCCTTATTGAAATGTTATGAGCATGTTTTGTTGTCTCCCTTATTGAAATGTTATGAGCATGTTTTGTTGTCTCCCTTATTGAAATGTTATGAGCATGTTTTGTTGTCTCCCTTATTGAAATGTTATGAGCATGTTTTGTTGTCTCCCTTATTGAAATGTTATGAGCATGTTTTGTTGTCTCCCTTATTGAAATGTTATGAGCATGTTTTGTTGTCTCCCTTATTGAAATGTTATGAGCATGTTTTGTTGTCTCCCTTATTGAAATGTTATGAGCATGTTTTGTTGTCTCCCTTATTGAAATGTTATGAGCATGTTTTGTTGTCTCCCTTATTGAAATGTTATGAGCATGTTTTGTTGTCTCCCTTATTGAAATGTTATGAGCATGTTTTGTTGTCTCCCTTATTGAAATGTTATGAGCATGTTTTGTTGTCTCCCTTATTGAAATGTTATGAGCATGTTTTGTTGTCTCCCTTATTGAAATGTTATGAGCATGTTTTGTTGTCTCCCTTACTGAAATGTTATGAGCTTGTTTTGTTGTCTCCCTTATTGAAATGTTATGAGCATGTTTTGTTGTCTCCCTTATTGAAATGTTATGAGCATGTTTTGTTGTCTCCCTTACTGAAATGTTATGAGCATGTTTTGTTGTCTCCCTTATTGAAATGCTATGAGCATGTTTTGTTGTCTCCCTTATTGAAATGTTATGAGCTTGTTTTGTTGTCTCCCTTATTGAAATGTTATGAGCATGTTTTGTTGTCTCCCTTATTGAAATGTTATGAGCATGTTTTGTTGTCTCCCTTATTGAAATGTTATGAGCATGTTTTGTTGTCTCCCTTACTGAAATGTTATGAGCATGTTTTGTTGTCTCCCTTATTGAAATGCTATGAGCATGTTTTGTTGTCTCCCTTATTGAAATGTTATGAGCTTGTTTTGTTGTCTCCCTTATTGAAATGTTATGAGCATGTTTTGTTGTCTCCCTTATTGAAATGTTATGAGCATGTTTTGTTGTCTCCCTTATTGAAATACCGTGAGCATGTTTTGTTGTCTCCCTTACTGAAATGTTATGAGCATGTTTTGTTGTCTCCCTTACTGAAATGTTATGAGCATGTTTTGTTGTCTCCCTTATTGAAATGCTATGAGCATGTTTTGTTGTCTCCCTTATTGAAATGTTATGAGCTTGTTTTGTTGTCTCCCTTATTGAAATGTTATGAGCATGTTTTGTTGTCTCCCTTATTGAAATGTTATGAGCATGTTTTGTTGTCTCCCTTATTGAAATACCGTGAGCATGTTTTGTTGTCTCCCTTACTGAAATGTTATGAGCATGTTTTGTTGTCTCCCTTACTGAAATGTTATGAGCTTGCTGACACATAATGCTTAATGGTGCTTAAGGTAATCCTCTCCAATATTACAATTAAGATTGAAGACTGATATTTTTGCCATTATTTTCAGCACGAGCTGTTGTTGTACCATATAAACTGTCTGATATAGGAGAGGGAATTCGAGAAGTTGTCGTTTTAGAGTGGTGAGTTTGTGTGTGCTAATTATCAAACAGTCAGCAGCCTTAAATTGAAATTAGTTGTAATATGTGCCTCTCCATAAAGTCTTGAAATAAACAGTCATTTATTTCTGATGTATAATGTGATTGCATATTGGTATGTAGAAACGTATGCATGCTGTGATTGTATGTTTGTATGTAGAAAGATATTTGAACTTTGATTGAAGGTTTGTCAAGCCAGGGGACACTGTGAAACAGTTTGACAGCATCTGTGAAGTGAAAAGTGACAAGGCTTCTGTGACCATCACAAGCCGCTATGATGGTGTTGTACGCAGACTGTACCACGAGGTGGATGCTATAGCCCTAGTTGGACAGCCATTGGTTGATATAGAGATTGAAGGGGCTCAAGGTTTGTTGGCCCAAAAACTTCATCACATTTACTTCCACCCTGGACACCCACATTTACTGCCACCCTGGGGCCTCACATCTACTGCCCCCCCTGGGACCTCACATCTACTGCCCCCCCCTGGGACCTCACATCTACTGCCCCCCCCTGGGACCTCACATCTACTGCCCCTGGGACCTCACATCTACTGCCCCCCCCTGGGACCTCACATCTACTGCCCCCCCCTGGGACCTCACATCTACTGCCCCCCTGGGACCTCACATCTACTGCCCCCCTGAGACCTAACATCTACTGCCCCTGGGACCTCACATCTACTGCCCCTGGGACCTCACATCTACTGCCCCCCCTGAGACCTCACATCTACTGCCCCCCCCCTGGGACCTCACATCTACTGCCCCCCCTGGTACCTCACATCTACTGCCCCTGGGACCTAACATCTACTGCCCCCCTGAGACCTCACATCTACTGCCCCTGGGACCTAACATCTACTGCCCCCCTGAGACCTCACATCTACTGCCCCCCCCCTGGGACCTCACATCTACTGCCCCCCCCCCCCTGGGACCTCACATCTACTGCCCCCCCCCTGGGACCTCACATCTACTGCCCCCCCTGGGACCTCACATCTACTGCCCCCCCCTGGGACCTCACATCTACTGCCCCCCCCCCCTGGGACCTCACATCTACTGCCCCCCCTGGGACCTCACATCTACTGCCCCCCCCTGGGACCTCACATCTACTGCCCCCCCTGGGACCTCACATCTACTGCCCCCCCCTGGGACCTCACATCTACTGCCCCCCCCTGGGACCTCACATCTACTGCCCCTGGGACCTCACATCTACTGCCCCCCCTGGGACCTCACATCTACTGCCCCCCCCTGGGACCTCACATCTACTGCCCCCCCCTGGGACCTCACATCTACTGCCCCTGGGACCTCACATCTACTGCCCCTGGGACCTCACATCTACTCCCATATTCTAGGTTCCACCTATTTGATGCTTTTTGGCAAGTCTAGACAGATACCAAATGAATCAGACATCCCTTATTTATTTGAAGTGTTGCCCAGACTCTAGTGAAAGGGGATATTTTTCTGTGACAAACCCAGGTCTATGTCCCTGATGTTTTCCTTTCAGAGTTTACAAAACCAGAGGAGGATGTAACAGAATCAGATTCTTCAAAAGCTTTGGATGGCGTCAAGTCTCTGGCTACACCAGCAGTCAGAAGGCTTGCTATGGAGAACAGTGTAACAAGTTGCTACATTAACACACCAGCAACAGCCATATCCTGACCACACCCATATCCTGACCACACCAGCCACACCCATATCCTGACCACACCCATATCCTGACCTCACCCATATCCTGACCACAGCCATATCCTGACCACACCCATATCCTGACCACACCTACACACTTACCATACCAGCCACACCTATACACTGACCACACCAGCCACACCTATACACTGACCACACCAGCCACACCTATACACTGACCACACCCATATCCTGACCACACCAGCCACACCCATATCCTGACCACACCCATATCCTGACCACACCCATATCCTGACCACACCCATATCCTGACCACACCCATATCCTGACCACACCAGCCACACCCATATCCTGACCACACCCATATCCTGACCACACCCATATCCTGACCACACCCATATCCTGACCACACCAGCCACACCCATATCCTGACCACACCCATATCCTGACCACACCCATATCCTGACCACACCCATATCCTGACCTCACCCATATCCTGACCACACCCATATCCTGACCACACCCATATCCTGACCACACCTACACACTGACCACACCAGCCACACCTATACACTGACCACACCAGCCACACCTATACACTGACCACACCAGCCACACCTATACACTGACCACACCAGCCACACCTATACACTGACCACACCTATACACTGACCACACCAGCCACACCTATACACTGACCACACCTATACACTGACCACACCTATACACTGACCACACCAGCCACACCTATACACTGACCACACCAGCCACACCTATACACTGACCACACCAGCCACACCTATACACTGACCACACCAGCCACACCTATACACTGACCACACCTATACACTGACCACACAGCCACACCTATACACTGACCACACCAGCCACACCTATACACTGACCACACCAGCCACACCTATACACTGACCACACCAGCCACACCTATACACTGACCACACCAGCCACACCTATACACTGACCACACCAGCCACACCTATACACTGACCACACCAGCCATACCCTTATCACACCTCTACATTGATCACACCCTTATACAAGCAGGACTTTCTTAGAACTTACCACTTCAGAATTTAAACTTACCACTTCAGAATTTAAACTTACCACTTCAGAAGTTTAACTTACCACTTCAGAATTTAAACTTACCACTTCAGAATTTAAACTTACCACTTCAGAATTTAAACTTACCACTTCAGAATTTAAACTTACCACTTCAGAAGTTTAACTTACCACTTCAGAATTTAAACTTACCACTTTAGAATTTAAACTTACCACTTCAGAATTTAAACTTACCACTTCAGAATTTAAACTTACCACTTCAGAATTTAAACTTACCACTTCAGAATTTAAACTTACCACTTTAGAATTTAAACTTACCACTTTAGAATTTAAACTTACCACTTTAGAATTTAAACTTACCACTTCAGAATTTAAACTTATCACTTGAGAATTTAAACTTACCACTTTAGAATTTAAACCAACCACTTGAGAATTTAAACTTACCACTTGAGAATTTAAACTGACTGTTATTTCACCAGATAAAACTAGCTGATGTAAAAGGCACAGGGAAAGATGGCAGAGTTTTGAAGGAGGATGTTCTCAGGTTTCTGGAGGGAAAACAAGGTACGTAATGTTGACTGTACACACAGAGAGGGAAATTAAGATTTTAAACAGCATTATTGGTGAAATTGACTTAAAAAAAATTTGATACCAATTCTGATTATTAAAATTAATTTTAAAAATTGGTATCCTAGAAAATTATTTTTAAAAAAATGTATTTAAATGGCTTTGGCGCTATGACTGATATGGCAGGTAAGGTTTAAGGATTGTTGTTATGTGATAGAAGCATTGAGCACACCTCTGCTAGAGCTATGACTGATATGGCAGGTAAGGTTTTAAAGAATGTTGTTGTGATGTGATAGAAGCATTCAGCTCACGTCTGCTAGAGTTCCTCCCATTCTAATACACAGCTGGTTGAATGGCTAGCTGAGTGTTTGCTGTCGTCTGCTAGAGTTCCTCCTAGGCAGGACATTTAATTTTCAATCTGTTAACCAAAGTTTTGGGGACAGGCAATTATTTTTATACAACAAGACGTTATTGCTAACATTATCTTCTGCTACCTTGTACTCAATGAAAATACCGCAGACAATAATAGGATTGCAAACACTAAACATTCATTATTATAATCTACTAGCGTACCCGTCCCCGTGCGTTGCCGCGGGAATAGAAGATAGTCCGACGAAATATATAAGAAGGGATTCATCCATGCGTTACTAATCCTATATTCTTAGACTCGTGACCTTATTTTCTAAAAGTTATTTAAATGTAAACAATGCCTACGCTTGGATCATAAAAATCGGGACACGGGTTTACCTACACTACCTCATGAAAACCTTGAGTGTACATTAATCACTCACCAAAATAATATGGTAGAACACACTTCGGTGACCGCCTCTGTGTTAGAGACGTAGAGGGGCGCTCTCAGGAGCGCCCCCCCCCCCCCCCCCGATTACACTATCGCATAGGCGCAGCGTACGGCCCCTGGCTCCTTAAAACTAACAGGCGCCATCGTGCTCATAGGATAACCCAGAGTACCAAATAGCATCCTGTAAACAATGATGCACATTTCGTCATTCGCTGAAGTGACACAAATATACATGATTTTTTTTCTTTAACACGTAAAAATTATTTGACGTGTTTTAAACATCAGTGTGACTGATGCAATATGGTAGCGTTACTAATGGTCTATTATTAGATGCTCGATCTCAATTTCTGACTGGATCGTCTAATAATAGATGCTTATTGCATCATTCGCAAAGTGACGAAACTCTACAGTAGGCTCCTCATATTCAAAAAGTTATTTTTTCATTTTTCGCAAGGTGACGAAACTGTACAGAAGAATTTCCTCGCGTTACAAAGTTATTTTTAGAAGCCTGTTGTAGCTTTACCGCTGAATATAGTAGTACCCCTTACTCGCTATGCAGGACGCTCGATTAATGGATGCCAAGTGCCAACATTGTCACTCTAAAACTTTGGGCGCCAAACCGCGTATTGACGAAAATTGTACCCTACATGGCGCCGCCCATAAGAAACTTTAGTTTGCTTTTTCGCAGAAATATTCTCCGGAGTATTCTCATCTACTCCTTAAAGTTTCATGGCACTCGGATGAACCGCATCCGAGTTTTATTTTTTATATACCGTGTATAGAGAAAAATATCGCTCTCCCTTGGGGCGCCGCCCTTGCAATATTAAACAATATTTTTTTTTTGCAGAACTCTACCATTGAGTGATCTAATCATCTCCCCAAAGTTTCAAGGTACACGGATGAACGGTGTGAAACCGAAATAGACTTATATTTTTATAAACCGTATATAGAGAAAAATCACACCCTCCCGTGTTATAATTAACTCCCCAAAGTTTCATGGCTATCGGATGAACCCCGTGAAATCGCAATCGAGTTTTATTTTTATATACTGTACATAGAGAAAAATTGCACCCTCCCATGGCGCCGCCCTTGCGAAATTAAAAATTATTTTTTTACAGAACCCTTCCCTAGAGTTTTATAATGTACTCCCCAAAGTTTCATGCCTATCGAATGAACGGTGTCACTGCAATTCACTTTTATTATTTTTATATACCGTATATAGAGAAAAATCGGACCCTCCTGTGGCGCCGCCCTTGCGAAATTAAAAATGATTTTTTTTAAAAACCCTTCCCTGGAGTGGTATAATGAACTCCCCAAAGTCTCATGGCTATCGGATGAACGATGCCAAACCAAAATCGACTTTTATTTTTATATACCGTATATAGAAAAAAACAAATCGCACCCTGTTGGGGCGCCACCCCTGCGAATTTGAATTTTTTTTTTTTTTTTGCAGAAACCTCCCCAGGAATATTCTCAAAAACTTCCCAAAGTTTCACGGTGATGTGATGAGAGGTGTAGTAATGCATAAAGGACAAACATAATTTGTTATTGTTGAATTTGATTAGCTGAAATACTTGTTGTAATTTTTGTCCGTTATTTTATGTGCAGACACATTTGTTTAGACGTGGCTGCTGAATAGGTCCCGCAGTGTTCAAAATGACATTTTGCTATTTTTTGTTTTGTTTATAAAGTACAGAATCAACCATACAGGATAAGTGCAAAAATGGTCGGTCTAACGCTATCAGTGGACTAGGATTGAGAAGATTTTTGTTTTTTACAGCTCCTGTAGCTCCCACTCTGTGTGTCACTCCTCCACCTGCTCCACCTGCTCCACCTGCTCCAGCAGCGGCTCCAGCACAAGTCCAGACAGCAGACAGCCCAGCTCCACCAAAGCCTAGAACTGCCCCAGGACCACTGACTGTCAAGACTCCCCCAGCCACGGGCCCTGTTGTGGGTCAGGACAAGACCGTCCCTCTAAAAGGTGTGACCAAGGCCATGGTGAAGATAATGAGTGAAGCCCTGAAGATCCCACAGTTTGGGTACTATGATGACGTTGATGTCAGCCAGTTGGTTGCTCTCAGGAAAAGATTAAAAGCCATGGCAGAGCAGCGAGGCATTCAGCTCACATACATGCCCATATTTATCAAGGTAAACAAACCTTCACATACATGCCCATATTTATCAAGGTAAACAAACCTTCACATACATGCCCATATTTATCAAGGTAAACAAACCTTCACACACATGCCCATATTTATCAAGGTAAACAAACCTTCACATACATGCCCATATTTATCAAGGTAAACAAATCCTTACATACATGCCCATATTTATCAAGGTAAACAAACCTTCACATACATGCCCATATTTATCAAGGTAAACAAACCTTCACATACATGCCCATATTTATCAAGGTAAACAAACCTTCACATACATGCCCATATTTATCAAGGTAAACCTTCACATACATGCCCATATTTATCAAGGTAAACAAACCTTCACATACATGCCCATATTTATCAAGGTAAACAAACCTTCACATACATGCCCATATTTATCAAGGTAAACAAACCTTCACATACATGCCCATATTTATCAAGGTAAACAAAGCCCACCATATGTGCCCATATTTATCAAGGTAAACAAACCTTCACATACATGCCCATATTTATCAAGGTAAACAAACCTTCACACACATGCCCATATTTATCAAGGTAAACCTCCACATACATGCCCATATTTATCAAGGTAAACAAACCTTCACACACATGCCCATATTTATCAAGGTAAACCTTCACACACATGCCCATATTTATCAAGGTAAACAATCCCTTACATACATGCCTATATTTATCAAGGTAAACAAACCCCACCATAATGTCTGGTAATGTTGTTGTCTTGTGTCTGGCTAATGTTGTTGTCCTGTGTCTGGCTAATGTTGTTGTCTTGTGTCTGGCTAATGTTGTTGTCCTGTGTCTGGTAATGTTGTTGTCCTGTGTCTGGCTAATGTTGTTGTCCTGTGTCTGGTAATGTTGTTGTCCTGTGTCTGGCTAATGTTGTTGTCCTGTATCTGGCTAATGTTGTTGTCCTGTTTCTGGCTAATGTTGTTGTCTTGTGTCTGGCTAATGTTGTTGTCCTGTGTCTGGCTAATGTTGTTGTCCTGTGTCTGGCTAATGTTGTTGTCCTGTGTCTGGCTAATGTTGTTGTCCTGTGTCTGGCTAATGTTGTTGTCCTGTGTCTGGCTAATGTTGTTGTCCTGTGTCTGGCTAATGTTGTTGTCTTGTGTCTGGCTAATGTTGTTGTCCTGTGTCTGGCTAATGTTGTTGTCCTGTGTCTGGCTAATGTTGTTGTCCTGTGTCTGGCTAATGTTGTTGTCCTGTGTCTGGCTAAAGTTGTTGTCCTGTGGATGGTAATGTTGTTGTCCTGTGTCTGGCTAATGTTGTTGTCCTGTGTCTGGCTAATGTTGTTGTCCTGTGTCTGGCTAATGTTGTTGTCCTGTGTCTGGCTAATGTTGTTGTCCTGTGTCTGGCTAATGTTGTTGTCCTGTGTCTGGCTAATGTTGTTGTCCTGTGTCTGGCTAATGTTGTTGTCCTGTGTCTGGCAGGCTGCGTCGCTGTCGCTGCTGCAGTACCCTGTACTCAACTCCTCCCTGGATGCTGCCTGTGAAAACATCATCTACAAGGTCAGATCATTTGATTAGTTTCTACAAGGTCAGATCATTTGATTAGTTTCTACAAGGTCAGATCATTTGATTAGTTTCTACAAGGTCAGATCATTTGATTAGTTTCTACAAGGTCAGATCATTTGATTAGTTTCTACAAGGTCAGATCATTTGATTAGTTTCTACAAGGTCAGATCATTTGATTAGTTTCTACAAGGTCAGATCATTTGATTAGTTTCTACAAGGTCAGATCATTTGATTAGTTTCTACAAGGTCAGATCATTTGATTAGTTTCTACAAGGTCAGATCATTTGATTAGTTTCTACAAGGTCAGATCATTTGATTAGTTTCTACAAGGTCAGATCATTTGATTAGTTTCTACAAGGTCAGATCATTTGATTAGTTTCTACAAGGTCAGATCATTTGATTAGTTTCTACAAGGTCAGACCATTTGATTAGTTTCTACAAGGTCAGATCATTTGATTAGTTTCTACAAGGTCAGATCATTTGATTAGTTTCTACAAGGTCAGATCATTTGATTAGTTTCTACAAGGTCAGATCATTTGATTAGTTTCTACAAGGTCAGATCATTTGATTAGTTTCTACAAGGTCAGATCATTTGATTAGTTTCTACAAGGTCAGATCATTTGATTAGTTTCTACAAGGTCAGATCATTTGATTAGTTTCTACAAGGTCAGATCATTTGATTAGTTTCTACAAGGTCAGATCATTTGATTAGTGTCTACAAGGTCAGATCATTTGATTAGTTTCTACAAGGTCAGATCATTTGATTAGTGTCTACAAGGTCAGATCATTTGATTAGTTTCTACAAGGTCAGATCATTTGATTAGTTTCTACAAGGTCAGATCATTTGATTAGTTTCTACAAGGTCAGACCATTTGATTAGTTTCTACAAGGTCAGATCATTTGATTAGTTTCTACAAGGTCAGATCATTTGATTAGTTTCTACAAGGTCAGATCATTTGATTAGTTTCTACAAGGTTAGATCATTTGATTAGTTTCTACAAGGTCAGACCATTTGATTAGTTTCTACAAGGTCAGACCATTTGATTAGTTTCTACAAGGTCAGACCATTTGATTAGTTTCTACAAGGTCAGATCATTTGATTAGTTTCTACAAGGTCAGATCATTTGATTAGTGTCTACAAGGTCAGATCATTTGATTAGTTTCTACAAGGTCAGATCATTTGATTAGTTTCTACAAGGTCAGATCATTTGATTAGTTTCTACAAGGTCAGATCATTTGATTAGTTTCTACAAGGTCAGACCATTTGATTAGTTTCTACAAGGTCAGATCATTTGATTAGTTTCTACAAGGTCAGATCATTTGATTAGTTTCTGCAAGGTCAGATCATTAGATTAGTTTCTACAAGGTCAGATCATTTGATTAGTTTCTACAAGGTCAGATCATTTGATTAGTTTCTACAAGGTCAGACCATTTGATTAGTTTCTACAAGGTCAGATCATTTGATTAGTTTCTACAAGGTCAGATCATTTGATTAGTTTCTACAAGGTCAGATCATTTGATTAGTTTCTACAAGGTCAGATCATTTGATTAGTTTCTACAAGGTCAGATCATTTGATTAGTTTCTACAAGGTCAGATCATTTGATTAGTGTCTACAAGGTCAGATCATTTGATTAGTTTCTACAAGGTCAGATCATTTGATTAGTTTCTACAAGGTCAGATCATTTGATTAGTTTCTACAAGGTCAGATCATTTGATTAGTTTCTACAAGGTCAGATCATTTGATTAGTTTCTACAAGGTCAGATCATTTGATTAGTTTCTACAAGGTCAGACCATTTGATTAGTTTCTACAAGGTCAGATCATTTGATTAGTTTCTACAAGGTCAGATCATTTGATTAGTTTCTACAAGGTTAGATCATTTGATTAGTTTCTACAAGGTCAGATCATTTGATTAGTTTCTACAAGGTCAGACCATTTGATTAGTTTCTACAAGGTCAGACCATTTGATTAGTTTCTACAAGGTCAGATCATTTGGTTAGTTTCTACAAGGTCAGATCATTTGATTAGTTTCTACAAGGTCAGATCATTTGATTAGTTTCTACAAGGTCAGATCATTTGATTAGTTTCTACAAGGTCAGATCATTTGATTAGTTTCTACAAGGTCAGACCATTTGATTAGTTTCTACAAGGTCAGATCATTTGATTAGTTTCTACAAGGTCAGATCATTTGATTAGTTTCTGCAAGGTCAGATCATTAGATTAGTTTCTACAAGGTCAGATCATTTGATTAGTTTCTACAAGGTCAGATCATTTGATTAGTTTCTACAAGGTCAGACCATTTGATTAGTTTCTACAAGGTCAGATCATTTGATTAGTTTCTACAAGGTCAGATCATTTGATTAGTTTCTACAAGGTCAGATCATTTGATTAGTTTCTACAAGGTCAGATCATTTGATTAGTTTCTACAAGGTCAGATCATTTGATTAGTTTCTACAAGGTCAGACCATTTGATTAGTTTCTACAAGGTCAGATCATTTGATTAGTTTCTACAAGGTCAGACCATTTGATTAGTTTCTACAAGGTCAGATCATTTGATTAGTTTCTACAAGGTCAGACCATTTGATTAGTTTCTACAAGGTCAGACCATTTGATTAGTCTCTACAAGGTCAGACCATTTGATTAGTTTCTACAAGGTCAGACCATTTGATTAGTTTCTACAAGGTCAGATCATTTGATTAGTTTCTACAAGGTCAGACCATTTGATTAGTTTCTACAAGGTCAGATCATTTGATTAGTTTCTACAAGGTCAGACCATTTGATTAGTTTCTACAAGGTCAGACCATTTGATTAGTTTCTACAAGGTCAGACCATTTGATTAGTTTCTACAAGGTCAGACCATTTGATTAGTTTCTACAAGGTCAGACCATTTGATTAGTTTCTACAAGGTCAGACCATTTGATTAGTTTCTACAAGGTCAGACCATTTGATTAGTTTCTACAAGGTCAGATCATTTGATTAGTTTCTACAAGGTCAGATCATTTGATTAGTTTCTACAAGGTCAGACCATTTGATTAGTTTCTACAAGGTCAGATCATTTGATTAGTTTCTACAAGGTCAGATCATTTGATTAGTTTCTACAAGGTTAGATCATTTGATTAGTTTCTACAAGGTCAGATCATTTGATTAGTTTCTACAAGGTCAGACCATTTGATTAGTTTCTACAAGGTCAGACCATTTGATTAGTTTCTACAAGGTCAGACCATTTGATTAGCTTCTACAAGGTCAGATCATTTGATTAGCTTCTACAAGGTCAGATCATTTGATTAGTTTCTACAAGGTCAGATCATTTGATTAGTTTCTACAAGGTCAGACCATTTGATTAGTTTCTACAAGGTCAGATCATTTGATTAGTTTCTACAAGGTCAGATCATTTGATTAGTTTCTACAAGGTCAGATCATTTGATTAGTTTCTACAAGGTCAGATCATTTGATTAGTTTCTACAAGGTCAGATCATTTGATTAGTTTCTACAAGGTCAGATCATTTGATTAGTTTCTACAAGGTCAGATCATTTGATTAGTTTCTACAAGGTCAGACCATTTGATTAGTTTCTACAAGGTCAGATCATTTGATTAGTTTCTACAAGGTTAGATCATTTGATTAGTTTCTACAAGGTCAGATCATTTGATTAGTTTCTACAAGGTCAGATCATTTGATTAGATTCTACAAGGTCAGATCATTTGATTAGTTTCTACAAGGTCAGATCATTTGATTAGTTTCTACAAGGTCAGATCATTTGATTAGTTTCTACAAGGTCAGATCATTTGATTAGTTTCTACAAGGTCAGATCATTTGATTAGTTTCTACAAGGTCAGATCATTTGATTAGTTTCTACAAGGTCAGATCATTTGATTAGTGTCTACAAGGTCAGATCATTTGATTAGTTTCTACAAGGTCAGATCATTTGATTAGTTTCTACAAGGTCAGACCATTTGATTAGTTTCTACAAGGTCAGATCATTTGATTAGTTTCTACAAGGTTAGATCATTTGATTAGTTTCTACAAGGTCAGATCATTTGATTAGTTTCTACAAGGTCAGATCATTTGATTAGATTCTACAAGGTCAGATCATTTGATTAGTTTCTACAAGGTCAGATCATTTGATTAGTTTCTACAAGGTCAGATCATTTGATTAGTTTCTACAAGGTCAGATCATTTGATTAGTTTCTACAAGGTCAGATCATTTGATTAGTTTCTACAAGGTCAGATCATTTGATTAGTTTCTACAAGGTCAGATCATTTGATTAGTGTCTACAAGGTCAGATCATTTGATTAGTTTCTACAAGGTCAGATCATTTGATTAGTTTCTACAAGGTCAGATCATTTGATTAGTTTCTACAAGGTCAGACCATTTGATTAGCTTGGGGGTGACTGGAAATGTTTATTAGTTTGTGGGCATGACTTCAAATTTTAGTGGAACTCCAATTTCTCTAGTGTAATTATCATTTTACATGTAATAATTCCACAAGACTTTCAGCTATTCTGATCAATTTCATGTTCCCATCACATGAACTCAAACTTACAAATTACAATTAATCTAGATCTAGAAACTGTACTTACATTTTACCATACCCATCTTTAAAAAAATATAAGGCATAATTTAAAACAAGAGTACAACTAGATCATTACAGTTTAAATTAGCTTAAAGTTAGAATAAAATTTAATTTCCATTTTTGTATTTTGTAAAATTGTATGTTTTAAAAAGTTGTTTATAATGTAAACATTAAATTGCAATTAGGCAGATTTTCATTGTTATTTTAGAGTAACATAAACTTCTTTTATTTAAAACTAGTGTTGCCGCGGGGATAGAATAGTCTGTTGAAATATTTTAAGAGCGTTTCATCAATGCGTTACCAATCTCATATTCTTAGATATGTGATCTTGTTTTCTAAAATTGAGATATTTAAATGTAAACAATGCCTGCCCCATATATCTTGGATCCTATTTGTTGTTGCACAGGTTTACCTACACTATCGCCCAGCACGCCCCAGGTCAGGTGTGTGAAAGCCTTGAGTGTACATTGATCACTCACCGTAATAGTCTGGTAGAACACAATTTTGGCAACCACCCAGGTGTCAGGGACATAGATGGGTGCTCTCGGGAGCCCCAGGTTACACAGCCACAGGGGCACGGTGTACGACCCCTGGCTTGGTTCAATCATCAAATGTCCTGTGCCGCCATGTCAATATTGTAGGGTGCTTCTTAAAACTAACGTAGGCACATAGTGCTCACAGGATAGTCCGGGGCGTCAATTTGCACCCTACGAGGGCGCCCTGATTCGATTTGATGAACGACTTTACGACTACATCATATTCATATTCTATCGCACTCTTTAAAACAAACGTATGCACTATGGCGCTCTCAGTATAGCCCAAATGGGGGCCAAATGGCACTATGCCAGGGCGTCAAATGACGCACCTGATTCTATATAGTCAATGATTATTGCTTCCCATCATGTTTTTAGTGTATAGCCTTTTTTTAAAATGAAAGTAGATGCCATAGTGCTCACAGGGGAACTTCGGGTCAACTCCCTGGGGTTTCATCGCACTTGGATGAACGGAGTCAAACCGCATTCAACTTTTACTTTTTTAAATAACATATATAGACAAAAATTGCTCCCTCCTGGGGCGGCGCGTTAGCAAATTTTTTTTGCAGAAACCTCCCGTTGAGTATTCTCATCAACTCCCCAAAGTTTCATGCGATGGAATGAAAGGTGTAGTAATGCATACAAGACAAACAGACATACATTGCTTTTTCTTTATATTAAACAGTCATTAGTACAATAATGGTGTGAGACTGCAATAAAACACGGATAAAACATATTTAGCTCCTTTTTGTTTCATGGTCTGGTCACATACCTGATTTGTTACAGATCCTGATAACTCTGCTTAGACTACTGATATCTTTGGTTAAGATAAGCCTACTGAGATCTCTGCTTAGGATAAACCTAATGAGATATCTGCTTAGGATAAACCTAATGATATCTCAAATTAGGATAAGCCTACTGATATCTCAAATTAGGATAAGCCTACTGATATCTCTGCTTAGGATAAGCCTACTGATATCTCTGCTTAGGATGTGTCCCGGTCATGTCTGATGTTTCCCAGTCATGTCTGATGTGTCCCAGTCATGTCTGATGTGTCCCAGTCATGTCTGATGTGTCCCAGTCATGTCTGATGTGTCCCAGTCATGTCTGATGTGTCCCAGTCATGTCTGATGTGTCCCAGTCATGTCTGATGTGTCCCAGTCATGTCTGATGTGTCCCAGTCATGTCTGATGTGTCCCAGTCATGTCTGATGTGTCCCAGTCATGTCTGTGTCCCAGTCATGTCTGATGTGTCCCAGTCATGTCTGATGTGTCCCAGTCATGTCTGTGTCCCAGTCATGTCTGATGTGTCCCAGTCATGTCTGTGTTCCAGTCATGTCTGTGTCCCAGTCATGTCTGTGTCCCAGTCATGTCTGATGTGTCCCAGTCATGTCTGATGTGTCCCAGTCATGTCTGATGTGTCCCAGTCATGTCTGATGTGTCCCAGTCATGTCTGTGTCCCAGTCATGTCTGTGTCCCAGTCATGTCTGTGTCCCAGTCATGTCTGATGTGTCCCAGTCATGTCTGATGTGTCCCAGTCATGTCTGATGTGTCCCAGTCATGTCTGATGTGTCCCAGTCATGTCTGATGTGTCCCAGTCATGTCTGATGTGTCCCAGTCATGTCTGATGTGTCCCAGTCATGTCTGATGTGTCCCAGTCATGTCTGTGTCCCAGTCATGTCTGTGTCCCAGTCATGTCTGATGTGTCCCAGTCATGTCTGTGTCCCAGTCATGTCTGATGTGTTCCCAGTCATGTCTGTGTCCCAGTCATGTCTGATGTGTCCCAGTCATGTCTGATGTGTCCCAGTCATGTCTGATGTGTTCCCAGTCATGTCTGTGTCCCAGTCATGTCTGATGTGTCCCAGTCATGTCTGATGTGTCCCAGTCATGTCTGTGTCCCAGTCATGTCTGTGTCCCAGTCATGTCTGATGTGTTCCCAGTCATGTCTGTGTCCCAGTCATGTTTGATGTGTCCCAGTCATGTCTGATGTGTCCCAGTCATGTCTGTGTCCCAGTCATGTCTGTGTCCCAGTCATGTCTGTGTCCCAGTCATGTCTGATGTGTCCCAGTCATGTCTGATGTGTCCCAGTCATGTCTGATGTGTCCCAGTCATGTCTGTGTCCCAGTCATGTCTGATGTGTCCCAGTCATGTCTGATGTGTCCCAGTCATGTCTGATGTGTCCCAGTCATGTCTGATGTGTTCCCATCCTCAGGGCTCCCACAACATTGGAGTTGCCATGGATACACCTGAAGGCCTGCTTGTACCCAGCATTAAAAACGTTCAGGCTCTCTCCATCTTTGACATAGCTGTTGAACTGAACCGCCTGCAAAACTTGGGCTTGGCTGGTAAACTTGGCACAGCAGAGCTGTCAGGAACAACATTCAGTTTATCTAACATTGGAAGTGTAAGTATAGAGATGTAGCACTGGCCTACATTAGCACTGGCCTACATTAGCACTGGCCTACATTAGCACTTTCCTACTTTAGCACTGCCCTACATTAGCACTGGCCTACATTAGCACTGGCCTACGTTAGCACTGCCCTACATTAGCACTGGCCTACATTAGCACTGGCCTACATTAGCACTGGCCTACTTTAGCATTGCCCTACTTTAGCACTGGCCTACATTAGCACTGGCCTACATTAGCACTGGCCCACATTAGCACTGGCCTACATTAACACTGCCCTACATTAGCACTGCCCTACATTAGCACTGGCCTACTTTAGCATTGCCCTACATTAGCGCTGGCCTACTTTAGCACTGCTCTACATTAGCACTGGCCTGCTTTAGCACTGGCCTACTTTAGCACTGCCCTACATTAGCACTGCCCTACATTAGCACTGGCCTACTTAGCACTGGCCTACTTTAGCACTGGCCTACTTTAGCACTGGCCTACTTTAGCACTGCCCTACATTAGCACTGGCCTACATTAGCACTGGCCTACATTAGCACTGGCCTACTTTAGCACTGGCCTACATTAGCACTGGCCTACATTAGCACTGGCCTACATTAGCACTGGCCTACATTAGCACTGGCCTACATTAGCACTGGCCTACATTAGCACTGGCCTACTTTAGCACTGGCCTACTTTAGCACTGCCCTACATTAGCACTGGCCTACATTAGCACTGGCCTACTTTAGCACTGGCCTAATTTAGCACTGGCCTACATTAGCACTGGCCTACATTAGCACTGGCCTACATTAGCACTGGCCTACTTTAACACTGGCCTACATTAGCACTGGCCTACTTTAGCACTGCCCTACATTAGCACTGGCCTACATTAGCACTGGCCTACTTTAGCACTGGCCTACTTTGGCACTGGCCTACTTTAGCACTGCCCTACATTAGCACTGCCCTACATTAGCACTGGCCTACATTAGCACTGGCCTACTTTAGCATTGCCCTACTTTAGCATTGCCCTACATTAGCACTGGCCTACATTAGCACTGGCCTACATTAGCACTGGCCCACATTAGCACTGGCCTACATTAGCACTGGCCTACTTTAGCACTTTCCTACATTAGCACTAGCCTACTTTAGCACTGCCCTACTTTAGCACTGACCTACATTAGCGCTGGCCTACATTAGCGCTGCCCTACATTAGCACTGCCCTACATTAGCACTGCCCTACATTAGCACTGGCCTACTTTAGCAGTGCCCTACTTTAGCACTGCCCTACATTAGCACTGCCCTACATTAGCACTGGCCTACTTTAGCATTGCCCTACATTAGCGCTGCCCTACATTAGCACTGCCCTACATTAGCACTGGCCTACTTTAGCATTGCCCTACTTTAGCACTGGCCTACATTAGCACTGCCCTACATTAGCACTGCCCTACATTAGCACTGGCCTACTTTAGCACTGCCCTACTTTAGCACTGGCCTACTTTAGCACTGACCTACATTAGCACTGGCCTACTTTAGCACTGGCCTACATTAGCACTGCTCTACATTAGCACTTTGAACCTAGGTTTGTAAATGTTTTCCACAGATTGGTGGTACCTACGCCAGGCCTGTGATTCTCCCACCTAATGTTGCTATTGGCGCCATTGGCAAAATTCAGGTCAGTTCTCATACCTAATGCTTCGTGTCATAAGGGTTGTAACATCCCTGACACTTAACATCACACCTGACACCTACCATCCCACCTGACACCTACCATCACACCTGACACCTACCATCACACCTGACACCTACCATCACACCTGACACCTACCATCACACCTGACACCTACCATCACACCTGACACCTACCATCACACCTACCATCTCACCTGACAACTACCATCACACCTGACACCTACCATCACACCTGACACCTACCATCACACCTACCATCTCACCTGACAACTACCATCACACCTGACAACTACCATCACAACTACCATCACACCTGACACCTACCATCACACCTGACACCTACCATCACACCTGACACCTACCATCTCACCTGACACCTACCATCACACCTGACACCTACCATCATTCCTACCATCTCACCTGACAACTACCATCACACCTGACACCTACCATCACACCTGACACCTACCATCACACCTGACACCTACCATCTCACCTGACACCTACCATCACACCTACCATCTCAACTGACAACTACCATCACACCTGACACCTACCATCATTCCTACCATCACACCTGACACCTACCATCACACCTACCATCACACCTGACACCTACCATCTCACCTGACACCTACCATCACACCTGACACCTACCATCTCACCTGACACCTACCATCACATCTGACAACTACCATCACACCTGACACCTACCATCACACCTGACAACTACCATCATTCCTACCATCTCACCTGACACCTACCATCACACCTGACACCTACCATCATTCCTACCATCTCACCTGACAACTACCATCACACCTGACAACTACCATCACACCTACCATCACACCTGACAACTACCATCACACCTACCATCACACCTACCATCTCACCTGACACCTACCATCTCACCTGACACCTACCATCACACCTGACACCTACCATCACACCTGACACCTACCATCTCACCTGACACCTACCATCACACCTGACACCTACCATCACACCTACCATCTCACCTGACAACTACCATCTCACCTGACAACTACCATCACACCTACCATCACACCTGACACCTACCATCACACCTGACACCTACCATCACACCTACCATCGCACCTACCATCACACCTACCATCACACCTGACAACTACCATCACACCTACCATCACACCTACCATCTCACCTGACACCTACCATCTCACCTGACACCTACCATCACACCTGACACCTACCATCATTCCTACCATCTCATCTGACAACTACCATCACACCTACCATCACACCTGACACCTACCATCACACCTGACACCTACCATCACACCTACCATCGCACCTACCATCACACCTACCATCACACCTACCATCACATCTGACAACTACCATCACACCTACCATCACATCTGACAATTACCATCACAACTACCATCACACCAACCATCACACCTGACAACTACCATCACACCTGACAACTACCATCACACCTGACAACTACCATCACACCTACCATCCTACCTGACACCTACCATCACACCTACCATCACACCTGACAACTACCATCACACCTGACACCTACCATCACACCTGACAACTACCATCACACCTACCATCCCACCTGACACCTACCATCACACCTACCATCACACCTGACAACTACCATCACACCTGACAACTACCATCACACCTGACACCTACCATCACACCTGACAACTACCATCACATCTGACAACTACCATCACACCTACCATCTCACCTGACAACTACCATCACATCTGGCAACTACCATCACACCTACCATCACATCTCACACCTACCATCACACCTGACACCTACCATCACACCTGACACCTACCATCACACCTGACACCTACCATCTCACCTGACAACTACCATCACACCTGACACCTACCATCTCACCTGACAACTACCATCACACCTGACACCTACCATCATTCCTACCATCTCACCTGACAACTACCATCACACCTGACACCTACCATCTCACCTGACAACTACCATCACACCTGACACCTACCATCACACCTACCATCACATCTCACACCTACCATCACACCTGACACCTACCATCACACCTGACACCTACCATCTCACCTGACAACTACCATCACACCTGACAACTACCATCTCACCTGACAACTACCATCACACCTGACACCTACCATCACACCTGACACCTACCATCACACCTGGCAACTACCATCACACCTACCATCACACCTGACAACTACCATCACACCTGACAACTACCATCACACCTACCATCACACCTACCATCACACCTGACACCTATCATCACACCTACCATCACATCTCACACCTACCATCACACCTGACACCTACCATCACACCTGACACCTACCATCACACCTACCATCACATCTGACAACTACCATCACACCTACCATCACATCTCACACCTACCATCACACCTGACACCTACCATCACACCTACCATCACACCTGACAACTACCATCACACCTACCATCACATCTCACACCTACCATCACACCTGACAACTACCATCACAACTACCATCACACCTACCATCACACCTGACAACTACCATCACACCTACCATCACACCTACCATCACACCTGACAACTACCATCACAACTACCATCACACCTGACAACTACCATCACACCTGACAACTACCATCACACCTACCATCACATCTGACAACTACCATCACACCTACCATCACATCTCACACCTACCATCACACCTGACACCTACCATCACACCTGACACCTACCATCACACCTACCATCACATCTGACAACTACCATCACACCTACCATCACATCTCACACCTACCATCACACCTGACACCTACCATCACACCTACCATCACACCTGACAACTACCATCACACCTACCATCACACCTGACACCTACCATCACACCTGACAACTACCATCACAACTACCATCACACCTACCATCACACCTGACAACTACCATCACACCTACCATCACACCTACCATCACACCTGACAACTACCATCACAACTACCATCACAACTACCATCACACCTGACAACTACCATCACATCTGACAACTACCATCACACCTACCATCACATCTCACACCTACCATCACACCTGACACCTACCATCACACCTGACAACTACCATCATTCCCACCATCTCACCTGACACCTACCATCTCACCTGACACCTACCATCACACCTGACACCTACCATCACACCTACCATCGCACCTACCATCACACCTACCATCACACCTGACAACTACCATCACACCTACCATCACACCTGACAACTACCATCACACCTGACAACTACCATCTCACCTGACAACTACCATCACACCTACCATCACACCTGACAACTACCATCACACCTACCATCACACCTGACACCTACCATCACACCTACCATCACACCTACCATCACATCTGACAACTACCATCACACCTACCATCACACCTGACAACTACCATCACACCTGACAACTACCATCACACCTACCATCACATCTGACAATTACCATCACAACTACCATCACACCTACCATCACACCTACCATCACATCTGACAATTACCATCACAACTACCATCACACCTACCATCACACCTACCATCACATCTGACAATTACCATCACAACTACCATCACACCTACCATCACACCTACCATCACACCTGACAACTACCATCACACCTGACAACTACCATCACACCTACCATCACACCTGACACCTACCATCACATCTGACAATTACCATCACAACTACCATCACACCTACCATCACACCTACCATCACATCTGACAATTACCATCACAACTACCATCACACCTACCATCACACCTACCATCACATCTGACAATTACCATCACAACTACCATCACACCTACCATCACACCTGACACCTACCATCACACCTGACAACTACCATCTCACCTGACAACTACCATCACACCTACCATCACATCTGACAATTACCATCACAACTACCATCACACCTACCATCACACCTGACAACTACCATCACACCTGACAACTACCATCACACCTACCATCTCACCTGACAACTACCATCACATCTACCATCACATCTGACAACTACCATCACACCTACCATCACATCTCACACCTACCATCACACCTGACACCTACCATCACACCTGACACCTACCATCACACCTACCATCTCACCTGACAACTACCATCACATCTGACAACTACCATCACACCTACCATCACATCTCACACCTACCATCACACCTGACACCTACCATCACACCTGACACCTACCATCACACCTGACACCTACCATCTCACCTGACAACTACCATCACACCTGACACCTACCATCTCACCTGACAACTACCATCACACCTGACACCTACCATCATTCCTACCATCTCACCTGACAACTACCATCACACCTACCATCACATCTCACACCTACCATCACACCTGACACCTACCATCACAACCTGACACCTACCATCACACCTGACACCTACCATCACACCTACCATCTCACCTGACAACTACCATCACATCTGACAACTACCATCACACCTACCATCACATCTCACACCTACCATCACACCTGACACCTACCATCACACCTGACAACTACCATCACACCTGACAACTACCATCACACCTACCATCTCACCTGACAACTACCATCACACCTGACAACTACCATCACACCTACCATCTCACCTGACAACTACCATCACACCTACCATCACATCTGACAACTACCATCACAACTACCATCACACCTGACAACTACCATCACACCTACCATCACACCTGACAACTACCATCACACCTACCATCACACCTGACAACTACCATCACACCTACCATCACACCTGACACCTACCATCACAACTACCATCACACCTGACAACTACCATCTCACCTGACAACTACCATCACAACTACCATCACACCTGACAACTACCATCACACCTGACACCTACCATCACACCTACCATCACACCTGACAACTACCATCACACCTACCATCACACCTGACAACTACCATCACATCTGACAACTACCATCACACCTACCATCACACCTGACAACTACCATCACAACTACCATCACACCTGACACCTACCATCACACCTACCATCACACCTGACACCTACCATCACACCTACCATCACACCTGACAACTACCATCACACCTACCATCTCACCTGACAACTACCATCACACCTACCATCACACCTGACACCTACCATCACACCTACCATCACACCTGACAACTACCATCACACCTACCATCACACCTGACAACTACCATCACAACTACCATCACACCTGACAACTACCATCACACCTACCATCACACCTGACACCTACCATCACACCTGACAACTACCATCACACCTACCATCACACCTGACAACTACCATCACAACTACCATCACACCTGACACCTACCATCACACCTGACAACTACCATCACACCTACCATCACACCTGACAACTACCATCACACCTGACAACTACCATCACACCTACCATCTCACCTGACACCTATCATCACACCTACCATCACACCTACCATCACACCTGACACCTATCATCACACCTACCATCACACCTACCATCACACCTGACACCTATCATCACACCTACCATCACACCTACCATCACACCTACCATCACACCTGACAACTACCATCACACCTACCATCTCACCTGACACCTATCATCACACCTACCATCACACCTACCATCACACCTACCATCTCACCTGACAACTACCATCTCACCTGACAACTACCATCACACCTACCATCACACCTGACAACTACCATCACAACTACCATCACACCTGACAACTACCATCACACCTACCATCACACCTGACACCTACCATCACACCTGACAACTACCATCACACCTACCATCACACCTGACAACTACCATCACAACTACCATCACACCTGACACCTACCATCACACCTGACAACTACCATCACACCTACCATCACACCTGACAACTACCATCACACCTGACAACTACCATCACACCTACCATCTCACCTGACACCTATCATCACACCTGACAACTACCATCACACCTGACAACTACCATCACACCTACCATCACATCTGACAATTACCATCACAACTACCATCACACCTACCATCACACCTACCATCACATCTGACAATTACCATCACAACTACCATCACACCTACCATCACACCTACCATCACATCTGACAATTACCATCACAACTACCATCACACCTACCATCACACCTACCATCACACCTGACAACTACCATCACACCTGACAACTACCATCACACCTACCATCACACCTGACACCTACCATCACATCTGACAATTACCATCACAACTACCATCACACCTACCATCACACCTACCATCACATCTGACAATTACCATCACAACTACCATCACACCTACCATCACACCTACCATCACATCTGACAATTACCATCACAACTACCATCACACCTACCATCACACCTGACACCTACCATCACACCTGACAACTACCATCTCACCTGACAACTACCATCACACCTACCATCACATCTGACAATTACCATCACAACTACCATCACACCTACCATCACACCTGACAACTACCATCACACCTGACAACTACCATCACACCTACCATCTCACCTGACAACTACCATCACATCTACCATCACATCTGACAACTACCATCACACCTACCATCACATCTCACACCTACCATCACACCTGACACCTACCATCACACCTGACACCTACCATCACACCTACCATCTCACCTGACAACTACCATCACATCTGACAACTACCATCACACCTACCATCACATCTCACACCTACCATCACACCTGACACCTACCATCACACCTGACACCTACCATCACACCTGACACCTACCATCTCACCTGACAACTACCATCACACCTGACACCTACCATCATTCCTACCATCTCACCTGACAACTACCATCACACCTACCATCACATCTCACACCTACCATCACACCTGACACCTACCATCACAACCTGACACCTACCATCACACCTGACACCTACCATCACACCTACCATCTCACCTGACAACTACCATCACATCTGACAACTACCATCACACCTACCATCACATCTCACACCTACCATCACACCTGACACCTACCATCACACCTGACACCTACCATCACACCTGACACCTACCATCACACCTACCATCTCACCTGACAACTACCATCACACCTGACACCTACCATCACACCTGACACCTACCATCACACCTGACACCTACCATCACACCTACCATCTCACCTGACAACTACCATCACACCTGACAACTACCATCACAACTACCATCACACCTGACATCTACCATCACACCTGACAACTACCATCACACCTGACAACTACCATCACACCTACCATCTCACCTGACAACTACCATCACACCTGACAACTACCATCACACCTACCATCTCACCTGACAACTACCATCACACCTACCATCACATCTGACAACTACCATCACAACTACCATCACACCTGACAACTACCATCACACCTACCATCACACCTACCATCACACCTGACAACTACCATCACACCTACCATCACACCTGACAACTACCATCACACCTACCATCACACCTGACACCTACCATCACAACTACCATCACACCTGACAACTACCATCTCACCTGACAACTACCATCACAACTACCATCACACCTGACAACTACCATCACACCTGACACCTACCATCACACCTACCATCACACCTGACAACTACCATCACACCTACCATCACACCTGACAACTACCATCACATCTGACAACTACCATCACACCTACCATCACACCTGACAACTACCATCACAACTACCATCACACCTGACACCTACCATCACACCTACCATCACACCTGACACCTACCATCACACCTACCATCACACCTGACAACTACCATCACACCTACCATCTCACCTGACAACTACCATCACACCTACCATCACACCTGACACCTACCATCACACCTACCATCACACCTGACAACTACCATCACACCTACCATCACACCTGACAACTACCATCACACCTACCATCACACCTGACAACTACCATCACACCTACCATCACACCTGACAACTACCATCACATCTGACAACTACCATCACACCTACCATCACACCTGACAACTACCATCACAACTACCATCACACCTGACACCTACCATCACACCTGACAACTACCATCACAACTACCATCACACCTGACACCTACCATCACACCTGACAACTACCATCACACCTACCATCACACCTGACAACTACCATCACACCTGACAACTACCATCACACCTACCATCTCACCTGACACCTATCATCACACCTACCATCACACCTACCATCACACCTGACACCTATCATCACACCTACCATCACACCTACCATCACACCTGACACCTATCATCACACCTACCATCACACCTACCATCACACCTACCATCACACCTGACAACTACCATCACACCTACCATCTCACCTGACACCTATCATCACACCTACCATCACACCTACCATCACACCTGACACCTATCATCACACCTACCATCACACCTACCATCACACCTACCATCACACCTGACAACTACCATCACACCTACCATCTCACCTGACACCTATCATCACACCTACCATCACACCTACCATCACACCTACCATCTCACCTGACAACTACCATCTCACCTGACAACTACCATCACACCTACCATCACACCTGACACCTATCATCACACCTACCATCACACCTACCATCACACCTGACACCTACCATTACACCTGACACCTACCATCACACCTGACACCTACCATTACACCTGACACCTACCATCACATCTGACAACTACCATCTCACCTGACACCTACCATCACACCTGACACCTACCATCACACCTGACACCTACCATCACACCTGACAACTACCATCACACCTACATCACACCTGACACCTGTCATACAGCCTGTCATCCATTGGCCAGGTGCTGCCACGTTTTGATGAAGAGGGCCAGTTGAAGAAAGTTCACGTGCTGAATGTCAGCTGGAGCGCAGACCATCGTGTGATAGATGGCGCCACTATAGCCAGGTTCTCCAACCTATGGAAGTCCTACCTGGAGGACCCCACCACTTTTCTGCTCAGTTTGAAATAAAAGCTGAGTGGGAGTGGACCATTGGGGGGGTGGGGAGGCTCACTGACACCACCCAGCCACCCATTGGTCACTTTATCTAACCAGAGATTTTCTCAGCTTGATAGATATTACACAGTCTGGCAACATTTTCTCCACCAGTGGTGAGGGGGGGGGGGGGGGTGGATAGGTTTGAACCCACAACATTTATACATCAATATATCAGTGGCTTTTTTGGGGTAATTTTTCATATATATATATATATATTTATATATATATATATATATATATATATATATATATATATATATATATATATATATATATATAAACGCATGCATTAGTTTGTATTATTATAAACAATGGGGGTGGGATAAAAGTACATATGACTGCTGTTAGTCCTAATACTAAAGCTACAAACTTGATAAAATAAATACAAAACATACATAATTATAACTAGATTAATAGGATACATATATATATTTTTTATATGTGTATTTAAATGTTATATAAGGATTTTTTAAACCCACCCCCATCTATAACTGCCTAATTAATGTATGCCATTACTTTGTGTTTCATAAGTTTATGTCATGAATTTGTGTATGTAACAAATGTGTAAATGTCATAAGTTTATGTGATATTATCTGCTACCCGTCTCAGGGTATGATGTCCGTATCTCTGGGCTGTTGTTTTGTTCTGCCAGAGGTCTTTATTTGGTACTTTTTCTGGCCATTATAAGTTTATGTCATGATTATGTGTATGTCATAAGTTTATACCAGGGGTTGGCAACCTGCGTCGCATGAGGCTCTTTTGATGTCAAGAAGCGGCTCTCCAGTTCCATGCACAAATATTAATTATTATTTTATATTATTTTCAAAACTCATTAAAATGTAAAGAAAAACAACGTTAAACAGGATAAAAATACTCATCAGAGAACAATGAGAGAAGGTGAGGTAGAAAGTATACAGACAGCTGACAGCCGCTGGGGCACCTGACCCAAAGCCGTGCTGTAGCCGGTTCCATTCTTGCCACTGCCGACTTTTTCGAATATCGTTAAATGGGGAATATTATTTTTTTTTTCAGAATGCATTTCTCTATCAGTCAGCATACATTAATTTGACATGAGTGACGTGTTATTTTTAAAGTTATTAGCTTCCTACAGTTGAGCCGGTGGGGTACGAGTCTACCCTGCGTTCAGTGGGTAGGAAGATAAGCCCGGTGAGAACCAAAGACAGAAGCGACCGACACCCAAGCCGTGTTGAGGCCTGCCTGGCTAATGGCAGACACCTTCTGAGCTGGTGATATCCGTAAAGAAAGAAAAAAAGTTACTGGCGTCTAAAGTGGATTGGGATAGCCGTATAGTTAAATTATTTGTTTACTGATTTTATCATAGTAGAGCTAACTAAAATACTTTAATATGTTTTGTGAGAAATATTAGTATATTTTTTAAAGTATAAATATTCTTTCATATTTAAAGCTATTTATTTCAAATAAAAAAAACAAATGTATATATCTAATCCTGATCAAATACCAAAATATTGAAATTGGGAAATTTTGAAAATTGCAACTTTTGGCTCTCCTGCTTGAAAGGTTGCCGACCCCTGGCTTATACTATTAATTTGTTTTATTGTTATAAGTTTTTGTCATGTCTTTGTGTGTGTCATGAAATTGTGTATGTTATGACCTTGTCTATATCATGTGTTTGACTTTGTTTATGTCATAACTTTGTGTATGACTTTGTGTATGACTTTGTGTGTGACTGTGTATGACTTTGTGTATGTTAGCAGAAAAAAATCTGCGTCATCTGACTGCTGTGAGAACCTTTTATTTTTGTGTGGGTGTGTGTGTAGTGTGCTGTGTGGGGGATCATGTGTAGCTACCTAGGGGAGGGGGGGGGGGCTAGGTCATTAAATCTGATTGCCCTGTATAAAAATGTAATCAAGAAATGATCTGGTGTTGTCCATACTAAGGATGGTTGGTGTCTGTTAATGGTGTCTGTAGGGGAGGATGGTGTGGTGTCTGTAGGGTAGGATGGTGTGGTGTCTGTAGGGGAGGATGGTGTGGTGTCTGTAGGGTAGGATGGTGTGGTGTCTGTAGGGTAGGATGGTGTGGTGTCTGTAGGGGAGGATGGTGTGGTTTCTGTAGGGGAGGATGGTGTGGTGTCTGTAGGGGAGGATGGTGGTGTCTGTAGGGGAGGATGGTGTGGTGTCTGTAGGGGAGGATGGTGTGGTGTCTGTTAATGGTGTCTGTAGGGGAGGATGGTGTGGTGTCTGTAGGGGAGGATGGTGGTGTCTGTAGGGTAGGATGGTGTGGTGTCTGTAGGGGAGGATGGTGTGGTGTCTGTAGGGGAGGATGGTGTGGTGTCTGTAGGGGAGGATGGTGTGGTGTCTGTAGGGGAGGATGGTGGTGTCTGTAGGGTAGGATGGTGTGGTGTCTGTAGGGGAGGATGGTGTGGTGTCTGTAGGGGAGGATGGTGTGGTGTCTGTAGGGGAGGATGGTGTGGTGTCTGTAGGGGAGGATGGTGGTGTCTGTAGGGTAGGATGGTGTGGTGTCTGTAGGGGAGGATGGTGTGGTGTCTGTAGGGGAGGATGGTGTGGTGTCTGTAGGGGAGGATGGTGTGGTGTCTGTAGGGGAGGATGGTGTGGTGTCTGTAGGGGAGGATGGTGTGCTGTAGGGGAGGATGGTGTGGTGTCTGTAGGGGAGGATGGTGTGGTGTCTGTAGGGTAAGATGGTGTGGTGTCTGTAGGGTAGGATGGTGTGGTGTCTGTAGGGGAGGATGGTGTGGTGTCTGTAGGGGAGGATGGTGTGGTGTCTGTAGGGGAGGATGGTGTGGTGTCTGTAGGGGAGGATGGTGTGGTGTCTGTAGGGGAGGATGGTGTGGTGTCTGTAGGGGAGGATGGTGGTGTCTGTAGGGGAGGATGGTGTGGTGTCTGTAGGGGAGGATGGTGTGGTGTCTGTAGGGGAGGATGGTGTGGTGTCTGTAGGGGAGGATGGTGTGGTGTCTGTAGGGGAGGATGGTGTGGTGTCTGTAGGGTAGGATGGTGTGGTGTCTGTTAATGGTGTCTGTAGGGGAGGATGGTGGTGTCTGTAGGGGAGGATGGTGTGGTGTCTGTAGGGGAGGATGGTGTGGTGTCTGTAGGGTAGGATGGTGTGGTGTCTGTAGGGTAGGATGGTGTGTTGTCTGTAGGGTAAGATGGTGTGGTGTCTGTAGGGGAGGGTGGTGTGGTGTCTGTAGGGGAGGGTGGTGTGGTGTCTGTTAATGGTGTCTGTAGGGTAGGATGGTGTGGTGTCTGTAGGGTAGGATGGTGTGTTGTCTGTAGGGTAAGATGGTGTGGTGTCTGTAGGGTAGGATGGTGTGTTGTCTGTAGGGTAAGATGGTGTGGTGTCTGTAGGGGAGGGTGGTGTGGTGTCTGTAGGGGAGGATGGTGTGGTGTCTGTAGGGGAGGATGGTGTGGTCTACTGCAAGTGGTCCACTTCATACTGTGCGTTTGCCTATCAGTGGGACATTAGGAGCAACCAGACTAGTTTGGATTTAGACACATTCAGTGAATGCTTTATAAAGTTGTTGGTATTTAGTATGTGAGATGTGTTCAGCATTTTTGTAAATAGATTACAACTGAATATTTTAAAATGTCTTTCATTTTTTCTCCATTTTTACTTTCTCTTATACAGAGTATGGAGAAAGTTGTAATATTGCACACAAAAAAGCCGTTTTAAGTCTTGTCTGTAAAGACAATGAGTGCCTAATCAGTTTGTTAGATGGGCGACATTACAAGTATTATTCTTAGATCCCATTCGTAGATAGCTGACAACATTTTACTGATTTCCGGTAACCGGAAGTGGTTAGGGTTGTACTTCCTCTATTTTCTTTTTAACCGATAACTAGAGTTAGCTGGACGAAATGTTAAAACGAGATCTTATTCGTAGCTCTCTCACATGGCCCAGGTAACAGAAAGTGGACATTTCTGCCTGACATTTTTTAGGTGGACACCGTGTGCAGAAATGGTGAATGGACGGTTTGGTAGTTCACAAACAATGCATTTGTATCCTGTACTCATTGGGGGGGGGGGGGGGGGGGGGGGGCGCTGGGAAAGGAACTTGAAAAGTAAAACAAAGCGCCTTTGTACGTCAACATCAATAGTGTCGTATTTGGGATGGTCGCAAGTACCTTTTCCAAAAGTCTTTTATAAAACTTACGCAATGGAGATAATGCTGACTATAGCATTTCTTCTAAAAGCAAAAACAAGTAAACTTAACCACTGCTACGAAGAAAGTCGTTTGCACATCTAGCGGCCTCTAGCGCAATGGACTTGATTTGTTTTTCCAAAAGAAATTTGCCGGCGACAGCGGGTGTTTAGAGGAGAAAGAGAACGATCCTCTTCACTTGACACTTTCGAGGTCCTGTCAGAGGAGAGCAACAGGAAGTCATTCAAACTTGGATGTCTGCTGCTCACGCTACAGTTTGTGTTGTGGATGTTCATGTATGGAGAAAGTTGTAATATTGCACACAAAAAAGCCGTTTTAAGTCTTGTCTGTAAAGACAATGAATGCCTAATCAGTTTGTTAGATGGGCGACATTTCAAGTATTATTCTTAGATAAACATTTAGGACATGAAGGACCTGGCTTATTAACTGTTATTGATTAAAAATAATCAGAAGAAAACAGTACGTTCAGTGCATGGAATAAATAAAAGGCAGTATTTAAAATACCAATAACATTGCACTTGATCAATCCCCGCTAATTTTTTTTTTCCTATCACCAAAACAAATAAAAAGTAAATTCTTTCTCCCCCCAATTTAATGGGTTTTTTTTTTAAAGGGAAGTAATTGGTTTCCAAATCAAGGGACGTAATGAGAGCTAAAGGACAAAATGCACATACATTCCAGACACAATTTTAGAAATTTTATAAACGTTGATACACTTTTTTTTTAATTTTATGTAATATTCATAATTGAAAATTATTGTTCTGAGTATATAAAATAAAAATTGTTTTTAAAGACTTTTAATATTAATTTTTGAAATCATAAATTTAGACCATGAGCACTTTAGTAACCTAACACTTGAATCCATAGAAGTATCGATTTTTTTTTCGTTTTTTCTTATATTCCTTTGTAATCCACGACAAACATTTTACAAAGAAACATATATACAGAATTAAACTTTATATTATATATATATATGTAATTTAAAATATAAAACAAACATCAAGGCAAAAAATGCACGAAAACATTGTAAGCTTAAAAAAAAAAATTATATTCGGCTGTGGGTCACCTCCAGAGTTTCTTCCAGGCATCTCTTCTAGGGGGGGGGGGGAGCCACCCACCCCCCCCCCCCCCCCGAGGAAAGGTTACTGCCTCCCTCCCCGAACGAAATTAAATTTATTTAGAAAAATATATACTTTTAACATTGTCCGACCCCCCCCCCCCCTCAAACGTTGAGTCCGAGCAGTATATTCCACTGAAGTGACATGGAATTCATTGGAATGCCATCAAATGGTTCCAGGCTGTTCCCAAATGACTACCCCACCTGTTTTAGTTACCTATTTTTAAAAAGAAAAATGCGTGTATAGTTTTTTTTTTTTTAAATTGTATAAATTAAATAGAATGTGTATAAAGAAACTGGTTTCATAAAGTGTACAGTCTTTGGCAATCACCCAAGTTGAGCTTACTGGAGATGCAGGATAAAGAAGCAGCTTTACTTAATTCACATACACTTCTAAATTCTTTCTGTCACTTTAATTCACCTACCCTCTACACTGCTAAATTCTTTCTGTCACTTTAATTCACCTACCCTCTACACTGCTAAATTCTTTCTGTCACTTTAATTCACCTACCCTCTACACTGCTAAATTCTTTCTGTCACTTTAATTCACCTACCCTCTACACTGCTAAATTCTTTCTGTCACTTTAATTCACCTACCCTCTACACTGCTAAATTCTTTCTGTCACTTTAATTCACCTACCCTCTACACTGCTAAATTCTTTCTGTCACTTTAATTCACTTACCCTCTACACTGCTAAATTCTTTCTGTCACTTTAATTCACTTACTCTCTACACTGCTAAATTCTTTCTGTCACTTTAATTCACCTACCCTCTACACTGCTAAATTCTTTCTGTCACTTTAATTCACTTACCCTCTACACTGCTAAATTCTTTCTGTCACTTTAATTCACTTACTCTCAACACTGCTAAATTCTTTCTGTCACTTTAATTCACCTACCCTCTACACTGCTGAATTCTTTCTGTCACTTTAATTCACCTACCCTCTACACTGCTAAATTCTTTCTGTCACTTTAATTCACCTACTCTCTTTTTATTTGGGGGGGGGGGGGGGGTCATATGGAGAGGGGTGTCACGTTGTGTTAAAAGTTAAAAGACTGGGTGCTTGGTTAACTCTCTACACTCGTATGTGATAGGTTTAGTCGAATGCTGGTTGGTTCATGCTTTACATAGTGTGTACTAGTTTCTTACACTGGTAGCCTGATCTTGACAGTACATCAAAACTTTCAACTCATCTGTGACAGTACATCAAAACTTTCAACTCATCTGTGACAGTACATCAAAACTTTCAACTCATCTGTGACAGTACATCAAAACTTTCAACTCATCTGTGACAGTACATCAAAACTTTCAACTCATCTCACGTGAAGAGACTCGTGAATCAGCTGACGTTGATGAGGGCAGGAATAGGTCACAACTGAAACTTTTCTAGTGTGTGTTTGTATTGTGTACAGGCTGATTGTGTTTGTATTGTGTACAGGCTGATTGTGTTTGTATTGTGTACAGGCTGATTGTGTTTGTATTGTGTACAGGCTGCAACAATAACGTCGGAAGACTAAAGTGTTACAATAGTGGGGGGGGGGGGGTTGTGACAATATACAGGGTTAATATGGGAGATAAAAATTGCCAACAAGTGTGACGTCATTTATTGACGACGACCTCCAAACTGAACCAAATTAGAAATCAAAAGTTATTTTAATCTTTGAATTCTTAAGCTATATCTAAGCCATGTAGGCGGTTAGGTGGGGGCTAATCCCATAGGATTATCAAATCGTTAAATGTATTGACCAGCAGCAACATGTGCGACATTTTGATTCGCTTCATATGTGTTACTTGACGTGTTCATGGTAGCTAGACGCGGACCTCTAGGATAACCAGACACTCTAGTCTACACACCACTACAGGCATCAACGTGACAACATTCTACAGGCATCTACGTGACAACATTCTACAGGCATCAACGTGACAACATTCTACAGGCATCAACGTGACAACATTCTACAGGCATCTACGTGACAACATTCTACAGGCATCAACGTGACAACATTCTACAGGCATCAACGTGACAACATTCTACAGGCATCAACGTGACAACATTCTACAGGCATCAACGTGACAACATTCTACAGGCATCAACGTGACAACATTCTACAGGCATCAACGTGACAAAATTCTACAGGCATCAACGTGACAACATTCTACAGGCATCTACGTGACAACATTCTACAGGCATCAACGTGACAACATTCTACAGGCATCAACGTGACAACATTCTACAGGCATCAACGTGACAACATTGTACAGGCATCAACGTGACAACATTCTACAGGCATCAACGTGACAACATGATCTACAGATCATCAAAGTGAAGTCCGCACGTGAGCAGGTAGCATATGTTGTCAGCAGATCCAGTTTTGGTTGAAGGATCTCGTCGCCTTCCTGACTTAAAGATGGCGCGCAAATGTTTGAAGAAGATGCTGTACCTGGTTCTGCTGGGCACCTCGGCTGTGGCCGTGTATGTCGTCTTCTTCACCCACAGCAACGCGCGCATCACGAACGAATGGAAGCATCTGATCGAGGCCATGAAGGTGGAGGCAGCCGCTGACCAACAGGGTAGGTGTGTCGTCTGCTTCATACCATTCTATCAGGCGTGTCAAGGCAGCCCGGCCTGCCACTTTTGTCACTAGAGTGACCTCTGTAGCAGAGAGGAATTTGTTAAATGTGATGCTAGTTCATGCCGCTTGCTTTACTTTTAGAATAGAAAACTAAGCAAAACGTTTCATTAATTTAAATAATCACAGTAGCCTACACAGGTTCCCAAATTTTTTCCAGTGGCGCCCCCCCCCCCCCTTTTAAATAAACCGGGAGTGATCTCCCCTAAACTTTCTCGAATATTCTTATATAAAACAACAGGGGATGGGAACTCGGGCTATAGACATGATTTTTAATGCATTTTAAATACTTAAAGTTTTAAAAATAGAATAAAATCTCGTAGACAAAAGAATTGCACACCAAGTGAACGCCAAATAAAAAGTGCATAATAGTGCGCAATATTATTCGTATTTTAAAAATTTACATTAGTTTTTTGAGAAATCGGAAGTAGCGTAAATTACTACTTCCGGTGAACGGAAATTACTCAAAATTTAACAGAAGGTAGAAAATTAGATCTTTTACTCACATGTGAAATTTCATGTATCTATCTGAAATAGTACTCAAATTATAGGCTTTGAAAAATTCAAAGTAGAAAAAGTACCACTTCCGGTTATCGGAAATCGCTCAAAAGTTGATACGGATCTACGATTTTGATAAAATACTTATATATGAAATTTCATCAACCTGGCTGTAACGGTACTTAAGTTATCGTGATTACACACACACACACAGAGACACACAGACAGACACAAAGACATACGGACAGGATAATTGCAAAGCCCAGTTTTTCAGAATGGATTACGCATAAAACCTCTTAATTTTGATAAATCTGGATTGATAATTTTTGCCCGATTAAAATAAGTCCTCTGTACTTCGGATGTGATGAAGGACTGAGGTGTAATACGGTGAAAAGTGTTAAAATTTCAAGAGATTTTTTTGCACGATTGCAATACTTTCTCTATACTTCGTATATACGAGAAAGTAAAAAAAAAGTCAAAGCCAATGACCCGCTACCCCCATACAGCTAAACATACATTTGTTGGTTTAGTCTACAAGTTGACGACCCCCCCCCCCCTCCCACATAAAACATGCGACCCCCCACCCCCCCTCCACTGGCGGACCTGACCTGTACATTGAGAACCTGTTGTCTAGTAGATTTCTTTAACTCAGAGGAGTGTACAGGTTTTCGGGTTAGGGGGAGCGGCGAATCGAGAAAAAGGCACCATATATATATATACTAGCCGTCCCTGCCAGGCCCTGCTCTGGCTTCTGTGAAAAACCTTCCTGTTAAAGACCATTACCTGTGTGTTTAGTAATCATCATAAACCCGGCATTGCCCACCCAAACCACAACCAACCAAAACCAAAACAACAAAACGCAAACATAACGCTAACACAATTACAAATACAAACGAAAACAAAAACCTAACAACAAACCCAATCACAACCACAAACACCAATACAAACACAAAGAAAAAAACAAACAAAAAAGCAAACGAAAACAAAAACCTA